>NC_080164.1:78205261-78420355 GCF_950295315.1 Erinaceus europaeus | reverse complement strand
CCTAATACCCCCCCCCCTCTGGGAGTATGGACCAAAATTAATTTTGGGGGTACAGAATGTGGGAGATATGACTTTTGTAATTTCTTCTATGCCAGACATGAGCATTGGCAGGTTAACCCATATTATCAGCCTGTTTCTATGTTTCCCTAGTGTGGTAGGGCTCTGGAGAGTTGAGCATCCAGGAAACATTGGTAAGGTCATCTGCCCAGGGAAGTCAGGATGGAATCATAGTAGCATATGTAAGTTGGTGGCTGAAAGGCAGTACAATATAAAGCAGGACAAAATGTTTAATAAATAAGAACCAGAAAGTAGGAATATAGCAGTTAAGACTAGGGAACTTGTGGTGGAGAGAATTTAGGAAGCCTATTTTAGGTATGTTCTTAGGATCTCATGAATGTCATTTGTTGTATCCAAACAGGTTTTAAGTTTGTGAGGTTTTTGAGGTCTGGCCATAAATTAGGGAGAAAATACTTCTAGGATGTTAGTGGAGTCTAATTTTTACTGCATTTACTTATTTGATGATTCTAATAAAATTTGTCATATGACTATAATTAGCCTTTAATTGATAACTACTTTTTGGCGTTATATCTCTTGGCCAGTTGTATACAATGTTTCTTCTAAAGATTATCAATAGATAACAATAATACTGATGTTGTCAGAAGAGATTAATAAATCTGTTTTACTTTCTTTTGTGTAGTTTAGCAGATAGAGTGTTGGAAGGAAGTGAAGTAGGGGCTAAAAGAGGAGAGTGTCTAGGCCTATGGTTAGAATTTTTATGTTTCCTTCTTTAGGCCTTTCTACTAGATGGACAAGCTTACTAAATCTAAATCTAATCACAGAGGACTATTACACACTTTTCTTTTGAGATATACAGTTGGATACATATATTACACACTTTTCTTTTGAGATATACAGTTGGATATATATAATCCCCTAGTCTTTAGCCTATAACTAGGTTCTGTAACTTTGTTAGATAATGCACCATCTGAAATGGAACTAAGTAGTCCCTTGTGTTAGGAAAGGTCTCACAAGATTACTGGAGTTGTAAGGTAGGCATCTAAGACTTGGCCTGTCTGGAAATAACCCGAAGTGAAAAGACAGTGGCAGCATAATGTGACATGGTAGCATTGCTTGTGTTGGTTTGGTTGAGGTCAGCAAAGGCAGTATAACAGTATAAGGGATTAAGAGGAGAGGCATCAAGAAACACAAGCAAAGTCCCAGAGGTTCCAAGTCTGAGAGAAAAACAGATTTAACCTATTTTCTTATATTACCAATTTTTGGTAAAACAGCATGGAGTTTTGCTCATATTACTTTATACATTTCAAAGTTTGTTCTGGAATTTGTTTTGTTTCATAGCCACATCAACATTTATTTAAGATCAGGTGATTTTGTTTTTGTTTTTGTTTTTCTTTTTTTTTTTTTACTCATTTCATTAGTATTCATTTGCTAATACTAGCTTAGAATTCATGTTTAGAAATGAGATCCATAGTGGCTATAAGAAAAACATAGTCACTCGGGGAAGGACGAAAAAAAGAAAAGCATAATAATTTGTGTTTTTTTTATTATGTGTATACTGTATTTACTTACTTAAGATAAAGATAGGGAGAAGTCAGGAAGGAAGGGGAAGATAAAGAAAGACAACATTCTTCTAAAATTAAAGCTCCCATCATTTGTCCATTTTATGTTTACCCCTGAATATGCTATTGTATCAATTTCAAGATTTGCTAGAAGGATCTGACTTAACTAAAACACACAGGCGATTTACAGGAATTTGTCTTTACTTCTGTGGGCTGCAATTCACTGTGGATCCATCTTCTCTAAACATGAAATACCTATATATTTTTTTGCAATTTGAATTTATGAAAAATATCTTTAGTTCTCTCAAGCACCAGCCAATTTTATCTCAATTAAAAACTGTTCACAAATAACTACTGGTCAATCTGATGCAAACCATAATAACAAAAATAGAAATAACTAGAACTAGAAATAACAAGGATACTGAGGAGATTCAGGGTCTCATATGACAAGTAACCAGCTGATATTTTTAAGATGTGGTGGAGGGTAGTGCTCCTCACCCATACACATTCATATGCAAGGACCTGGCCCCCTCCCCCTTCAGAGGGGAAACATCAGGCACTTTCTCTCCCTCTCTTATCTCTCATTCTCTGCTTAATTTCTCTCTATCTTATCAAATAAAAATACATTTAAAGAAGAAAAAGTGGCCTTCTGGAACAGTGGGATGGTTCGTAATGCAAGCACTGGGCCCCAGCAGTAATCCTGGTGGCAATAAAACAAAAGAAAAATAACAGCTCTAATGGAGTTGATCTAGTAAAACATGAAGCTGCATGAGAATTGAAAATTAGGAAATACAATGCTACCTAATCATTAAGGTTATATTGGAGTCTTAAAAATATGTATCTTGGTTTTCACACCTACAGATTACTACTAATCACAAGAGATCTATTTTAAGTATCTGCTTTCTTTGACAATCCTCAGATCCTTCTACTGAGCAGTCAGCTTGTGAACATGGTGTTCTGCACAGGGGTCAGTCATTACACTACAGATCTCTGTGGAGTCCGAGTAACAACATCAATTGATGACCAGAGTTCTGAAAGCTGCCGGCATGTTGTGGGTACTAACAATCCATTCTAGAGCATCTCTTGTCACCAAGTCCCTTTAACTAACATTTGTTTGTTTGTTTGTTTGTTTTACATACAAACCCTCTTGTCTTTATCAGGCTTTGCTATCAGCAAGGTCATCTTCTCTAGACAGACAGAGGAAAGCAGGAGGAAACAGTGCAGGCTTGTGACCTTGATCTTCTCTAAGCTGTGTCAGCCACTTTCCAAGAATTAAACAGTGGCAAGGTTTGTCAAACTCTAGCCTCCATCTCAAAATTCTTTGTAAAAATGATTATATACAAATTTTTTACATTATTTTTTCTCTCACTTTGTTTTTTTTCTTTTGCACCTGATATTTTATCTTGAATATTTCATTAGCATATAGAGAGCTTTGTAACTTTTAGATTTCCTTATTTTAGTCTATTTTACTGATGTGCTGTAACTTTTAGTATAATTTTCTTGTGGAGATTGACGGTCTAATAACTTTTGCTAATATAAAAATGCTGCAATGAATAATCCCACACATTTGTCATTTTTGCATAGAAAATATTTTCTTTTTTAATATTTATTTATTCCCTTTTGTTTACCTTGTTGTTTCATTGTTGTAGTTATTATTGTTGTTGTGACTGATGTCATTGTTTTTGATAGGACAGAGAAAAATAGAGAGAGGAAGGGAAGACAGAGAGGGAAGAGAAAGATAGACACCTGCAGACCTGCTTCACCACTTGTGAAGCGACTCCCTAGTAGGCATGGAGCCAGGGGCTTGAACCAGGATCCTTGAGCCAGTCCTTGCATTTTGCACTTGTGCTTACCCCACTGCACTACTGCCCTACTCCCGATAGAAAATATTTCTATAGGATTAATCCTTGGAAGTGAAATTAAATGGTTTGGTGTATGTGAATTCTGATAGTAGGAGAGGCTATTAACGTATAAGGATATAGCATTTGTGGGGGAATCTCTGTATTTTTGTTTGCTTTTGTATACATATACATATACATACACATACACATACACATACACATACACATACACATACACATACACATACACATACACATACACATACACATATACATATACATACATGTGTGTATATTTCAAGTCAAATTAAAGAAGATACAAGGATAAGGGGCCTGGTGGTGGCACACCTGGTTGAGCACATATTACAGTGTACAAGGAACCAGGTTCGAGTCCCCAGTCCCTACCTGCAGGGGAAAATCTTCATGAGTGGTGAAGCTGTGTTTCAGCTGTCTCTCTATCTCTCTCCCTCTCTACAACCAATTTCCCTTTCAATTTCTTGCTGTTTCTAGCCAATAAATAAGTAAAGATTAAAATAGAAATGTTTTAAAAAGAAGATACAAGAATTATATTATCAAGTTATTTGCTGAACACTGGGAAAACAGTGATAGGCATGTGTGTGAGAGTGTGTGTGTGTTTATAAAAGAGGGAGAGAGCGAGATAGAGAAAGAGAAAGAGAAGATATAGAAGATTAATTCCTTTGAACTAAAGCAAACCTTAAGGTTGGCTTTCTACATTTTGTTTGTAGGATAAAGAATAAGATTTTTTTAATTCTGTATTTTTATATCTTCTAGCTAATGCCTAAAGTTATACAATTTGTAGTTCATTTCAAAGAATCACTGCATGTAGTTTAATTAGTGAGTCCTATTAGCATTATACCATATATGTCATCGTGAAAAATCAAAACCCTAAAGGGCATACCTATCCACTGCTCTAATCACATTGAATGATAATCTTGTATCTTCCTCACCTTCTACATATCCATTGTTTCCATGCTGCCCTTATTTTAGCACAGAATCGCCTGCTATTCCTTAAGTGTCTGGGAATGGGTTGCATTAAATAGTGAGTTGGAGCTTTAGGTGAATTATGCTTTGCTTTGTGATTTGCTCTATGAGATGCTTTTCCCTGTGACAGGTGGGGTCAAATTGGTAGCCAGAAATCAGAGTGTCCTGGGGTAAGGATGCATCTGCTGAAATGGGAGGGGAAAAAGGAACAAGGGAGAAGAAAGGGGAGGTTTTGTAAATACACACTTGTCCCTCTTTATAGTTCTATCTTTTACTAACTCATGCCAAAAATCCACTTGATTGTGTCAAGACCAGAGGTTTTCTACACTGAACTCAGAAACAGTGTACAAAGTGAGTGTTACTTATTACTAGCTACTATTTTATTTTATTTGAGTAGTGAACATGCTATTGTTTTCAACCTTGTATCAACCACAGGTGCTAGAATTTGTTAGTATTTTCACAGCTACTGACAGAGTGTTTACCCATGGTTAATATTCGCATTATTTGTGGAGTAGAATGAAGGAAATAATTGGACATGGTTTAGACCATGTTATATGATTTGACCATCACTAAGATACTATCTTCACACATGTATGAAAGCTATACAAAGAGCTAATAGAATTTGAGATAGGTATATAATATTCAACAAAACCTTGGTTTTCTCTTTGTAGATTGACAGAATTATATTTCTTTGGGTATTAAGTATTTTCCCAACATTTCTGTTTTTATTATATTATTGTAAAATAAGCATCTATGAAAAAAATGATGTGAAAATTACTGAAGAGTTCCAATGACCAAAATTGGGGAATATGAAAACAATGTATAGATTGTAACCCAAAGTTAAAAGTAAGTTGTGTCAATATTAGTAGTAAATGTGGTGATAAATCAGAGAGAATGGGAAAATCTCCTGTGCAAAATTTCAAGTAATTTATGAACATATTCCATGCTAAGAAATTGCAGCTGATGGGAGTATGGATCAACCTTCCAATGCCCATGTACAATAGGGAAGCAATTACAGAAGCCAGAACTTCCACCTTGTGAACCCTATAATGACCGTGGATCCATGCTCCCAGAGGGATAAAGAAGAGGTAGATATGAAGGCAGGGGATGGTATAAGGAGTTCTGGTGGTGGGAATTGTATGGAATTCTACACCACTTAGATTAGGGTCTTGTCAATATTTCCATTTTATAAATAAATAAAAAATAATAAAAAAGAAAGGATTTGCAGACTAATTAAGTGGTGGCTCACTCAGTAGAATGTGTGCATTCCTTTAGATAGAGGGTGTGAGTCTGGTTAAAGAATAGCATCAGAGGTATACTTCCATCTGGAGATATCTCAGAACACTAGAAATGGACCTGTTTTATCATATGACCCAACAGTTTCTCTCCTGGACATTAACCCAGAGGAGACAAAAAGTATCTATTAGAAAATAAATATAGATATTTAGATACTGCATATCTTAAAAATTCCATCTCTTTAGAATGCTTGTAGACCTAGGACTTTCATAAGTCTCTGGCATGAGGCAATGTCAAGTGAGCGCAGGGCTGATAAAAGACATCTGATGAAACATTTGATGAAAGATGGTCCTGTCTGACAGAAGCAAGATTATACCACTCAGGATAATTTAAATAAAGAAAATTAGTTCCCATCAACAGTTCCCCAGTAAACTGATTTCCTTTACATGCCTTTCTAGACGAAATCTATGTACCTATATCTCCTCTTGTGCTTTTTTTTTTATCATAACAGTATGCAAAATTTTTCTAACTATGACCTTGAGGGGAAAAAAAGTGTTTTTCATTCTAAAATCCTGGCTCTGGTTAGCTGTTTTTTTTTTTTTTTTTTTATCACTTTCACCCTGGGGAGTCGGGGAGGCTAACTTACTGAAAAAATAAATGCCTCCTTATAACTGTTTTCGCAGAAAAACACTGGGTCTGGCAGTGACCCCATCATACTCAAAAGTCAATAATTATGTTGAATTAAGTGTCTCTTGGTGATACAAACTCTTATCAAGCTCGTCTATTAAATTTCATTTCAATCCTAACAAGGATTCCTAGTCAATTTCAACCACAGTTTAGCAAGCTGCCAGTCTTAGGCCTTCCCAATAGTCTCTTAGGATTACAGAATTTACTACTAGGCCAGGAATTTGTTAACTGCTCTCTCCTCTCAGAGAATGTTCCATTGGTTAGCAGCCAGGAAAACACTCAATGAAGTTTTCATTCTGTCAGTCTTTCTATAGTACCAAGAATATACATAATGTAATTAAATGCCAAAGAAGTTTATGTGGTGTTTAAGTGACTGGAATGGATCTTAGATCTGAAAATTGGATTAGATATATGAGAAGGGAGGAGGGAGGAAGCAGACATTGTTTCATTCCTCCTTCTAGACATCAGGGCTTCCACTAGCAGTGTTTATTATTCAGTTATACTATAAATTTTTTTCCTAGTGCTTTATGAAGTTCAAATAACTCCATTTATCAAAAGGAGTATAAGTTGTTTTAATGTTTTACTGCTACAGGAAAAAGAAAGCTTAGTGTTTGAAATGTAGTTCCTATGAAACATATTTAGTATAATGGGAGTTAGAAAATGGTAGATTACCATAGAAAAAGTAAACAGTGAACTTATTATATAATAAAAACAATGAATGAGTGCAACTCTACATCTTCCTGCATCCCTACAACATCCTACTTTTCAAGTCAAATGAAGTTTTGTTTTATTTTATTTTTTTATTTTTACTTATAAAAAGGACACACTGACAAAAGGCATAGGATAAGAGGAGTACAACTCCATACAATTCCCACCACCAGAACTCCCTATCCCTTCCCCTCCCCTGATAGCTTGCCTATTCTTTGTTCCTCTGAGAGTATAGACCCAGGGTCATTATGGGGTGCAGAGGGTGGAAGGTCTGGCTTCTGTAATTGCTTTCCTACTTAACATGGGCATTGACAGGTAGATCCATACTCCCAGTTTGCCTCTCTCTTTCTCTAGTGGGGCAGGTCTCTAAGGAAGCAGGGCTCCAGGACACATTGGTGGGGTTGTCTGCCCAGGAAAGTCCAGTTGGCATCATGCTAGCATCTGAAACCTGGTGGGTGAAAGAAAAGTTAGCATATAAAGCTAAAAAAATTGTTGACTAATCATGAACATAAAGGCTGGGATAGTTCAGATGAAGAGTGAGAGGTCTCTGTTTTGTAGATAGCTAGTAGTCCTATTTTATTTATATTCCAAAGGGACCATGACTATACTTACTTTTTTTATTTTTTGAGCCTGACAGCTGATATGCAGTTGGGTCCAAGTTATTGTCTGGGGAGATGATGTCATGGCTGGAAAAAGGACCAGATAGCTGGATCTGGGAAGAGAGCAGCTCCCTAATATGTGAAAGGTGTATGAATATCATTGATTGTAATCCCCATCGATTTGATGTGATCTGGGGTCCACATTCAGCTTAGGAGCCTATGTGACCTCTGTATCCCTGTAGATCTGAGCTCACATTCTGTGGTCATGAGTAGGAAAGTTCCAAGCTTCCCCAATTTCAGGACTCATCTTCCTCAGGTGGTAGATAGAGTATGTTGTCCAGCCTCCCTTTGGAGGATAGAACATTCTCTACTGTTGTTGATCCATGTTGAGGGCAAGGTCTTATGGGGGCCCAGAAGTTTTATTTTAAAGCACATGTGGGGAATCTTTTCTGACAAGGGTCATTTAGATACGTGTAACATCATTCTGGGATCATCCAAAATTATCTACTTAAAAATAATCAATACTGCTATGAGAAATGCTCCTAGATTTATTTAGTTGCCAGTCCTGCCTTCAGACCAAATGTTTCTAGGAATGGCAGAGAGGTAAATACTGCCTGTGGTATATACCCCACCTTTGCTTTCAAGTATTGAGACTGTACCCCACCTTTGCTTTCAAGCATTGTGACTGTACCCCACCTTTGCTTTCAAGCATTGAGACTGTACCCCACCTTTGCTTTCAAACATTGACAATTTGCATCATAATTATCTCCCTCATTGGTGTTCTGAACTAGTAAAGTTACATTGTTGTTGTGTTCCACAGTTGTTTCAAAAACCATGCATGAATTTCTTAGAAGGATAAAGCACCCATATCTGAATACACCTGAAGTCAGTCTTGTAATGTTCACAGTTATTTCATGTAGACCCATTTCACATAAGCACATTCATCATGTGGATCTTGATATTGTATGAACAAAGACAAACAATTATCATTGAAATGATATCCAAAAAGAGTGGATTTTTAAAAAAAAATACTTTATTTACTTTTTACTAGTGATTTGATAATAGACAAGATTGTGGGGTAAGGGGGTACAATTCCATACAATTCCCACTACCAGAGTTCCATATACCATCCCCTCCATTGGAAGAGTCCCTAGTCTTTATCCCTCTGGGACTATGAACCAAAGATGAAGAATAGATTTTCATTTAAACTGAAAAGCTTAATGTAAACTTGATGATGGGAGAGCCAGATGGCATGATTGCTCCCTCCAGCTCTCAGGTCCACTACTTTCCAAACAATGAGTGTTTAGTCACTGTGTCTGGATGCACAAGAGTCTCTAACCATGTTGCTTTCTTCTCAACTGATTCTTCCTCATCTGCCATGAAATCAAGTGTGTTCATGTTGCTTTGTGACAATGGTAATATTGGACAAAACAGATCAAGAGGCAACGAGGTGTTAGTGTTTACTGTCCTTTTTTTTTTAACTATCCCCCTTTAATTTTTTATTATCTTTATTCATTTATGATAGAGATAAACCAGAAATAAAGGGGGGGGGTTGTCGGTTAAACCACAGCAAGTTAAACGCACATGGCCAAAGCTCAAGGACCGAATAAAGATCCCAGTTCCAGCCCCCCCCCTTCCCAATCTGCGGGGTGGAGCTATGGCTTCACAAGCTGAGAAACAGGTCTGCAGGTGTCTTTCCCCCTCTCTGTCTTCCAGTCCTCTCTCGATTTCTTTCTGTCCTATCAGACAACAATGACAGCAATAACAACAACAAAACAACAACAACAATGATAAACAACAAGGGCAACAAAAGGGAAAAAATTAGCCTCCAGGAGCACTGGATTTGTGGTGCAGGCACCAAGCCCCAGCAATAACCCCGGAGGGCTTGAACCTGGGTTCCTGAAAATTGTAACACGTATGTATGCTCAATCAGGTACTCTACCACCAGGCCCCTTCTGTCTTTTTTTTTTTAACATTGATTAAGTATTCAAAATTTATTGTGCTCATAAAGTGTCATATAACCCTAAGCATGTCAATTTTTGATGCAAACATTTTTTATTAAATATTTATTAATTTTCCCTTTTGTTGCCGTTGATTTTCATTGTTGTTGTAGTTATTATTGTCGTTATTGATGTTGTCGTTGTTAGGACAGAGAGAAATGGAGAGAGGAGGAGAAGACAGACACGGGGAGAGAAGGACAGACACCTGCAGACCTGCTTCACAGCCTGTGAAGCAACTACCCTGCAGGTGGGGAGCCGGGGCCTCTAACCAGGGTCCTTATGCCTGTCCTTGCACTTTGCAGCACCTGTGCTTAACCTGCTATGTTACCGCCCGACTCCCCAAAACAACAACTAAACAGAAAGTAAATGTCTCTAAATCTAGAACTTTTAAAGTCTATGCTGGTATATTAAAGATGAAGTTAACTTGGTTGAGGGATTTTGTCCAAATAAGAAGATGGACTCCCCATTTCCATATTTCTTGAAAGGAATCACTTCCAAGTATCTCTTGATGTATTTTCAGTGAATCTAATTAATTTTTTACCATTGATTATATAACAACATAATTGAATCATATTTCTCAAAATAATCAAAAGCATGTGTAAACTTCTGTAATGCTGAACAACAACTAGAATAAAGCCACCTAGATTTTGTGCCCTTGAGAAAATTATTTATATCTAATAAACTTGCTTTGTGGTGTGATTTATCCACTAACCTCAGAGGATCATTTTCATTAAGTCCATAGTCTTACTGAAATAGCAAATTTGATACTCTAGAAAAAAATATTAAAATATAGTAAAAGTGTTAAATACAACAAATTAAAACCAGTATTTTGCACTTTAGTGCAATGCTTATTTATAAAAAGGAAACACTGACAAAAAACATAGGATAAGAGGGGTACAACTCCACACAATTCCCACCACCAGAATCCCATATCCCATCCCCTCCCTTGATAGGTTTCCTATTCTTTAACCCTCTGGGAGTATGGACCTTGGGTCATTAAGGGGTGCAGAAGGTGGAAGGTCTGGCTTCTGTAATTGCTTCCCTACTGAACATGGACATGTTGACAGGTCAATCCATACTCTCAGCCTGCCTCTCTTTCCGTAGTGGGGCAGGGCTCTGGAGAAGCGGGACTCCAGGACACCCTGGTTGGGTTGTCTTCCCAGGGAAGTCTGGTTGGCATCATCTTAGCATCTGGAACCTGGTGGCTGAAAAAAGAGTCAACATGTAGAGAGAAAAAATCGTTTACTAATCATGAACATAAAGGCTGGAATGGTTCAGATGATGAGTTGAGGAATCTCCGTTTTATAGATAGTTAGTGGGCCTATTTTAGTTATATTCCAAAAAGCCGAGGACTACACCAGCTTATTTTTTTTTAACTTTTGAGCCTGATAAAATTTCTTAGAAAAGCAATGCTTATGATCATTAGTATGTATTGATAGTTTAGTACTTAATAAGCTGGTTACATAATTACAATATGTTTTTATCACTAACACCATAAATGTGAAAACAAGCATGATATCTCAGAAATAAGTAGAATTTGTGAGAGAGAAATGATAAAACTAAATTCTTGTAAGATTATAGGAAAATAGGGCACGGGGAGACAACATAATGGATATGCAAATGCCTTAAAAGCCCGAGGCTCTGAGATCTCAGGTTCAATCCCCAGCACCACTATAAGCCAGAACCAGTGTTCTGGTCTCTTTCTTTCAGTATCTTTCCCTCTGTATCTACTCATTCTCATTAAAATAAAATAAATGGAAATATTTTAAAATATAGGAAAATAGACAGTTATACTTCATAACATAGTTACATTAATTAGGAAAACTTGTTATTGAACATTTTTCAAAAGTATTTATAATTTCTAAATGGAAACATATATTATTTATAATTTACTAAGTTACAATCAAAGATTATCATTTTTATAAGAGAAAATGAAAGTTACACTTAAAGGAAATGTCTTATCAGTTAATTAATGTGTGGCTGTCCTATATCAGATTTAAGGTGCTAGAAGTATAATCACAAAAACTGACAATGTGGGAGTTGGGCAGTAGAGCATGGGGTTAAGCCTCTGTCTCTCCACCTACAGGGAAGTTGCTTCACAGGTGGTGAAGCAGGTCTGCAGGTGTCTCTCTCTCCCTCTTTCTGTCTTCCCTTCCTCTCTCCATTTCTCTCTGTCCTATCCAACAACAATGACAGCAATAACAACAACAATAATAAAAAGACAACAAGGGCAACAAAAGGGAAAATAAATAAAAATAAAAATAAACTGGCAGTGTTCTTATCTTTATTCAGCTTTTATTTTACTATGGGAGATGGAAAAAATAGATAAAACTAATACATAAATACATTATCAACTGGTGGTCTATGCTTTGAAAGAAGACAAAGCAAACTGAAGTATTACATGACAAAGTGGCCATTATTTTTGGTTGTTTGTTTGCTAAAACACTGTTCAGTTTTGACCTTTAGTGATATCAAAGAGTGAACCTAGGGCCTAATGGTCTAGAACATGAAAGTCTTTCTGCATAACTATTATCTTATCTCAGCCCCTGACTATATATATAGTAGATTAGTCAGAGCAGGAATGTTTAAAGTATTAAGATCTGAATAGGGACTATACAAAATTTTTTAAAAAGCGCCATACTAGGTAGAGGAAGATCTTCCAGTATCTCTAAAGCAGCAGATAGCACAAAGATATTTATATGCAACTTTGATGTATTCAAAGATTGTTAAATAAAGTACATAAGTACATTCTGAAGTCAAGTGGGAAAGAGAAGAATAACAAGTAGGTCAAAAAGACAGATACAGATGAACTGTTCAGGTTCTTGTGTACCAAGGCACATATTCTGGCTATTTTCAGTGTGGTGGGATGCATGGATGAGTACTACTAAGCTGAGGGTATATGGTCTAACTTTTATATAGTCAATGGAAGGGGTGGAAAACTGGAAAAAGAAAAACTTCAATTGAACACCAGAAAAATAAATGATTACATGGTGAAGGAGTTACAGATGGAATGGTGGGACATATTATGGATTTTTCTTTTTGTACAATAACTAGAATTTTCTGATGATTGAATGTGTGTTATAAAAGAAAAGTGATGGGGGCCAGGCAGTGACACTCTGAGTTAAGCTGTCATAGTACTAAGTGCAAAGACCTGAGCAAAGACCTTCAGGAAAGCCCACCTGCAGGGAAGCCACTTCACAAGCCGTGAAGCAGGTCTACAGGTGCCTATCTTTTCCCCTCTCTATCTCCCACTCCTCTATCAATTTCTCTCTGTCTTAGAAATGAAAATGAAAAAAAAATTGCTACCAAGAGCAGTGAATTTGTTGTGCCACACTGAGTCCAAGAGATAACCCTCAAGGCCAAAAAAAAAAGAAGAGAAAGAAAGAAAGAAAGGAAGGAAGGAAGGAAGGAAGGAAGAAAGAAAGAAAGAAAGAAAGAAAGAAAGAAAGAAAGAAAGAAAGAAAGAAAGAAAGAAAGAAAGAAAGGTCATAAATGTAATCATCCCAGCAGTGGTCCTGAACTCTTGAGGCAAAGAGTTGGCATAAGTGATAAAGGGAAACTAGAAAAGTAAAGGTGGTTATCATTAATTAATAGCTAATATTAAACTTTACATGGTAAAAGAAAAGATAATAAATACAAAAATTATTAACATTATGTTTTGAGGTATATATAATAAAAAACTATGTAAAATAGGATTGCATCTGTATATGTGCACAGCAAATGACAAATAATAAAAATATACTAGCATTGTTTATCACTGGTTGGAGCAATTCTATTTAACTCTTATTTTTATCATTCCATTCTCTATTTCCTAATATTTTTTTACTATAAACATGTGTACTGAATGTGGGAGAAAATTATTTGAAATAGCTTGGGAGATCATGGAGAGAGAT
Organism: Erinaceus europaeus; assembly: GCF_950295315.1. Taxonomy (NCBI): domain Eukaryota; kingdom Metazoa; phylum Chordata; class Mammalia; order Eulipotyphla; family Erinaceidae; genus Erinaceus; species Erinaceus europaeus. Next base: position 78,406,812 of record NC_080164.1, on the reverse strand, counting down.
AATTGGGGTAAAATATGGCTAAGAAAGCTCAGCTGTTTGAAAATCATGTAAAACATCTGACAAACACAAAACACAGCTGGCATGGAGGGCAGGGCCATTATATAATTTAGATTTTTTTACTGTCTTTGCTAAAATGGGGATGGGGGAGATGGCAATCTAAAATAAGAGTACCATCTATTTTTTTAATTGTATGAAAAGAAAAAAAAAAACAGACACACATGAGTCAGTGTATTTATTGTACAACAGTGCACTGGTGATGCAACATTCTACAACTTTGGGTGTATATTCCAAATTTGCTGAACACCAATTCTAAGAAGTTAGAAGTGGTCTGCAGATGATATTAGTTATTATTCAGGATAATGAAAAGAATGTGCCCAGACATTTAAAATATTCCGTCTGAAAATTTAAGAATAGTACCATGCGTATGCATCAAGAAATAAAGGGAACAGTCCTCCAAAATTGGATGGCATTTGCTTTGAGGTGTCTGAAATTTTTGTAAATACTTTTTCTCTATGAGTTTATGCATAGTTTTCATAAAAAAGAATGTGAATATTTATTCAGTTAGAAGATATATTTAGTCTTACAATTAAATTATAGAAGAAATATAATTAAACTGAATAAAAATTAACTCAAAACAAGATTATCATATACAGAAGTTGTTTTGATGATTTAGGTAGTACTTTATAATTTTGCATATTTAGACCAATATGATAGTCCATAATTCATATTTTGGAAACATATTTACTCATAATTATCTATTCTTCAACTATCAAATATTTAATACATTTATCTGTTTAAGGTGTTTTAAATTAGATCTTCTTCTTTAAATTTAAGTATAGACTTTGAAAGAAGAAAATGTTAACTCAAATAAAAAGTAGTCTACTCATATAGTGAGTTTAAGAATCTTGGTATGAAAAGGCTATTTTATCTATATCTATATCTATATCTATATCTATATCTATATCTATATCTATATCTATATCTATATCTATATCTATATCTATATCTATATCTATCTATTTTATATCTATCTATATATTTATATCTATCTATCTATCTATCTATCTATCTATCTATCTATCTATCATCTATCTACCTACCTATCTGTCTTAGGAGGGTAGCCGTAAAAGCTATATTATGTGCCCCTGTGAGAATGATAGAAGATTAGACCTACAAAGAAGACTGACTTGTGAAGTCAAAGCAGAAAAAGTTTTGAGGATTTTGACCTTTAAGGCTGGAATGATGAGAACATAACCCACAAAGTCTTGGCAGTCAGTAAAAACATGGAAAATAATGCAACAAAGCAAGACCACATGGAATATCTTCCCCTTAAGTGATCCAAAAAGTCTCATCCTGCCCACACCTGACTACATCTTAGTGAATATGATTTTGAAATTTTGGCCTCCAGACAGGCAGGAGAATATATTTCTGTTGTTTTAAACTAAACTTGTCATAATTTGTTTTACTAGCACTACTCACAAACTCAAAAACATTGTTATATAATTTATTTTCCAACAATATAAAGCTCATTTTGAACTATTTTTTGCTAAATTTTCCTAGCTATTCTTATTCAGTCCATATCTATTTGCTGACATTCTAGTCTATGGCCAGCATTGTACCATATATTTTTCTAGGGCTTTAATAAATTTGTGTTTTCATATACTATATCAAATGTTTAAATAAATATATCAATTATGGAAATATTGAAATGTGATTTATTCACAAAAAATTTCATATATACTTACTTGAGATGACATTTTCTTTCTTTATCCTATTGTACTTATTCCAGTATTTAGAAAAAGAAATATTATACAATGAACTAAGAGGCTACTTTTGATTTAGTAATTTTTTTCCTCTAAAATCTAGCAAAAGAAGTGAATAGAACAATAACAAAAATAGCTCATCTAAATTGTGGGCTTTTCTGATAACCAACTTTTTGTTGACCCTATATTCAGTCTATTTAAGACAGTCAGACATTGATATTATAGAAATGCAGCTCAGTATTCTATATGGGCAACCACAAATACATAGAAATGAAGACTTATATAGAAGGACAAGTAGGGTTAACTAATTGGAATACCTAAAGTAGATACCAGAACATGAACATAGGATCGCTATTAAAATGTAGTAATAGGAAACATCCCTGAGTGGTAAAATACTGAATACCATCATCATCATCATCATTGAAAGATTTCAAGTATGCTTTCTGTAAAGTGGACAGATACAAAAAGTGTTATTGAGTTGCAAATATAATGAAAAGTCAATAAAACATCCAGGTGGAGAGGGGTCAGATTTTTGTGTATGGGTGTGTTTGATTGCTTAGGCTATATCCCCGGGAGAGAAATTGCTAGGTCATAGGGTAGATGCATTTCAGCCTTCTGAGAGTTCTCCAAGTAGCATTTCACTGGGGTTGGACCAATCTACATTCTCACCATGCACATCTTCAGCATTTATTGTTATTATCCTTTCTGATATATAACATTCTCATTCCGGAGTGAAATGGGATCTTTATTTACATTTATTTGACAATAGTGACTTGGAGCTGTTTTTCATATGTCTGTTGACCTTTTGGGTCTCTTCTTTGGTAAATATGCTGTTCATATTGTCTCTCCACATTTAAATGGGGTTATTTGGTTTTGTGTTGTTGCGTTTGATGGCATATTCATGTTTTTTTCTTTATTAGCCTTTTATCTGATGTATGTCATGTAAAAAACTTCTCCTAATCTGTAAGGAATTTGTTTAGGTGGTGGTTTCTTTTGCTGTACAGAAGCATTTTGAAAAGAGATTGAATCTTAATTAATTTTTCCCTGAATATTTTTGATCTACTTTTAAATTTAATTTACCTCTTTTTAGTGGTCTTTTATTTATTTATTTTTTATTTTATTTATTTTGTTATTTATTTTTTATTTTTTATTTAAGAAAGGATTAATTAACAAAACCATAGGGTAGGAGGGGTACAATTCCACACAATTCCCACCACCCAATCTCCATATCCCACCCCCTCCCCTGATAACTTTCCCATTCTCTATCCCTCTGGGAGCATGTACCCAGGGTCATTGTGGGTTGCAGAAGGTAGAAGGTCTGGCTTCTGTAATTGCTTCCCCGCTGAACTTGGGCATTGACTGGTCAGTCCATACTCCCAGTCTGCCTCTCTCTTTCCCTAGTAGGGTGGGTCTCTGGGGAAGCTGAGCTCCAGGATACATTGGTGGGGTCTTCAGTCCAGGGAAGCCTGGCCAGCATCCTGATGACATCTGGAACCTGGTGACTGAAAAGAGAGTTAACATACAAAGCCAAACAATTTGTTGAGCAATCATGGACCCAAAGCTTGGAATAGTAGAGAGGAAGTGTTAGGGGGGTACTCACTGCAAACTCTAGTATACTTCTGCTTTCAGGTATATATTTTGCAGTAGTTTATGGATACGTGTGAACATATGCTCTCTCTCACAGAAACTGGTATATATCTAGGTTTTGGGACTTTGTTAGAAAGTGAACCACCTGAGATGGAATTAGAGTATACTATGAAAGGAAAGGTCTCACCCGAGTAATGAAACTGAAGGGTTGTCATTCCACAAGTGAAGTCTCTAGACACAGTCTGAAGTGAAGCATGTTGAGGTGGCAATCGTTGTGTTGGTTAGGTTGTGATCAGCAGATGCAATATTATTTGATATAGATTGGGAGAGGCATACGGGAAAGTGGGCCCTATCCAATGGTTCAAGGACTGGGGAAGTAGAGGCTCTATAGTGGATATGTGAGGTTTCTGCTGTCTTAGGATTCAAAAAGACAATGAATAGTTAATGTTATCATCACATTATTTGGTAATTGGGTTAACTTTGAAAAGTCCTTTTGTTAGGGTTTTCTGTACAGTACCCAGCCTTTGTGAGGTAAAATAAAAAGTTATAGGGGTAGGTCGTGGTACTCCTGGTTAATCACACATGTTACAGTGCGCAAGGACCCATGTTCGAGTCCCAGGTTTCAACCTGCAAGGGGAAAGCTTCACAAGTGGTAAAACACTGCTTCAGGAGTCTCCGTCTCTCTTCCTATCACCCCTCTTTCCTTTAGATTACTGGCTGTCTCTATCAAATTAAGAAAGGTATTTAAAATTAGAAAAAACAAGGTATGATAAATGTCACCTCTATGATAATGGTTGTCTATTCACAGTACATTGTAAAGATGGACCTGCTAAAACATGCCAATATTATAATTGTGTTTTCCATTGTCTTCTTAAGGAAATAATGATTTACATGTAGTTGTCACAAAGGTACAAAAATGTTTCTTTCTATGACATCACTCCCACCACTATTTTAGGGCTGAATTTCCCACTAAAGGCAGTATAGCAAAAAGGTCATTCAGGAAACATTTATATATGGTGATTACAGGAGATCTATTTAACTTAGCAGGAAAAAATCAAGCTAAAAGGGAAAGACTGATAATCATATAAGCTCAAAAAAGGGCACGGGACAGCCCTTCAAATACTTAGAAAATTACACAAGCTCTGCTCCTAAGTGTTGTAAAATTTCTTTGAATTATCTGCAAGTAGCATAAAAATGTATTTTCATAGGCTATAAGTAATTTTGGAAATAATTATAAAAAATGTTTCCATAACAGTGTAATATAGTACTTATATTACACACAGTACATTGTAAAGATGGACCCGCTAAAACATGCCAATATTTTAATTGGGCACCAGAAGGGATATCAGTGAATTACAATAGATTCCTCTAAAATCAGAACTGAATTTATGATAACTTATTTATGTAGTTAGTAAAGAATAAAATTCATGGACCAAGAGATGACTCAGCAGTAGATCATGTGCCTTCCATGTATGAAATCATGGATTTGATCGTTGGTGCCACAGACTAAGATCATGGAAAGCACCAAGGATGAATATAGGTATAACTTCACTGATAAATAATGTACAAGTTTTGGTGTAGCGCCTTTCTTAAAAAAAAAAAAAAGATAGAACTAAGCTGAGGAGGAAGTGTTGGGGTGCTATAAATATGTGAGACTCTGGACTTGTTCCATTTTTCAAATTTATTAATAATATTGAAAAGTTATATGATGTACATATAGGAGTATATATGAATTATCTCATGTTATTTTTGTTAAATATAATTTCAAGGGATTTTATCACTAAACCATAAGGTATGCCCTTAATGTATTATAATACTTACTTTCAAATGATTACCTAGCTATATGGAACCAATTAAAATTATCACAACAGATTGTCTAGTTGCAAATGATTCTCCAATAAAAGGTGTTATCACCCACTGTCAGAGTGTCCAAGATTATTTCCAGATTCACAAGATTCTGCAGGATTCAGCAAGTAGTTGAACTCTGAGCTATAATTTGTTATAGCAAAGGAGACAAAGTAAATTAAGGTAACAAGTACATGAAGTTTTCCAAAGTAAGCTAAGTGTTAATTCCCGAGTCTTTTCTCAATGAGGTCACATTGAATATACTCAGTTCCTCAAGCAGTGAGTTATAACAGCACATGTGAAATATTGCCTAGGAAAACAGCTCATTGAAAACTCATGGTCTAGACTTTTTTAATGGAACTTGGTCATAAAGGCAATCTTTTTTTTTTTTTAACAAAGAAAACAACTTATATTTATAACTACTTAAACAATTTAAGCCCAAAGTCAGATTTCAATCAGTTTACAAATTTGATACATTAAATGCTTAAACTAAAGAAATATATACTTAAATTAAAATATAGACAGGTATAGAACCTGAAATATTCGATGTATTATCCATGGCATATTGAATAGTGATTTATAAGATTATAAATTAATAGGAGTAAATAGGAGTATAGTTTCACACTGTTCCCATCAACAAATGACTATTTCCCCACCACAACTTCCACATGGTGAGCTTGAAAGCATCCCCTACCCCCAGAGTCCTTTACTTTGGTGCAATATACCAAACCCAGTCCAAGTTCTACCTTGTGTTTCTCCATAATGCTCATATTTCTGATCTTCTATCTGTGAGTGAGATCATCCATTACTCATCATTCTCTTTCTGGCTTGTCTCACTTAACATGATTTCTTCAAGCTCTGTCCAGGATGCTGTTATGAACCTAAGTATAAATAGGTTGGATCTTTAGGACATCCCCAAAAGAGAAATCGGGAGGTCATAGGGTAATTATATTTCTAGCCTTCTGAGACTTCTTCAAACTGCTCTCTACTGAGGTTGAACCAATTTATATTCCCATGAGCAGTGCATATGGGTTCTTTTGCCCCCACAACCTCTCCAACATTTGTTGTTAATATCTTTTCTGATGTATAGCATTCTCACAGGAGTGAAGTGGTATCTAATTGTTGTCTTTATTTGCATTTATCAGACAACTAACGTTTTGAAGCCTTTTTTATATGTCTGCTGTTTTTTGGATCTCTTCTTTGGTTAATATTCCCTTCGTATCTCCTCCCCATTTTTGGATGTGGTCATTTGTTCTTTTGTTGCTAAGTTTTGTGAGCTCTATGTGTATTTTGGCTATCAATCTGTTTTTCTGATGTATGGCATGTGAAAATATCCCATTCTGTTAGAGTCTTTTTTTTTCTTGCTTTGGTGGTGGTTTCTTTTACTGTGCAAAAGCTTATTAATTTGATATTGTCCTATTAAGTTTATTAATTTATTTTAATTTTCTCTTCTTTGAAATTTTGAAATTCTGTATCATTGAAAATGCCTTTAGTTTTTAGATAAAAAGAGTTCTAGTATTTTCCTCTAAGCAGTGCATTTCCTAGCCTAACATCCATATCTTTGATCCATTTGAAGTTTGCTTTTTGTGTGTAGATCTTCAGTTTTATTCTTCTGCATGTTTTAACCCAATTTATCCAATGCTATTTGTTTAATAGACTTTCCTTTCTCCACTTAATAGTTTGGGTTCTCTTGTCAAAAATTAGATGAACAAAGGGGAAGACTCAGTTTTCAGCTCTCAGTTCTATTCCACTGGTCAGTGTGTTATTTATATTTCAGTATCAGACAGTTTTGACTACAATGGCCTTATGTTATAGTTTGAGGTCTGGGAGTGTGATATTTCTAGTACTGTTCTTTTTTTTTTCTCAAGATTTTTTTTTTTATGATTCTAGTCATTTTCTGGTTCTAGATAAACTTTTGTACTTTTTGTTTTATTCTCTTAAAAAATGGGTGTTTCATTAAATTTACATATGAATCTGGGCAGAATATTTATTTTGATGATGCTAATTCTTCAAACCCATAGACATGGAATACCCTTCCGCTCTTTTACATCTTTTTCTAATTCCTTGAATAGAAATTTATAGTTTGCAGTACACAGGTCATTCACTTCTTTGGTTAGGTTTATTCCTAGATATTTCATTGATTTTGCTGCTATAGTGAATGGAAATGATCTCTGGATATCTTCCTCTTTGACTTAATGTTTATATAAAGGAATGCCACTGATTTTTGTATGTTAATTTTGTAGCCTGACACATTACTATATGTTCTGGTAATTTCCAGGAGCTTTTTGCTATTTTTTTTTGTTGTTTGTTTGTTTAAGTTTTACTATGTATACTATCATATCATCTGCAAATAGTGACCATGTATAGTAAGGTGTTTATTTGAGCTTTTTTCTTGTTTTCTAGTGTGTTTCTGTATGGCTATGGAGTTCCTCTTAGTATTACTTTAACTGTGTCCAAAATATCTTGATAGCTTTTGTCTTTATTTTGATTTGAAAGTAGGAACATTTTATTTTTTTCCTTAATTTTATCTTTAACCCAGTAGTTGTTAAGTAGTGTGCTGTGAGTTTCCTTATTTTACCTTTACTAACAGCCTATTTGTTGCTAAGAGTTAGTTTAATTCCACTACGGTTTGAGAAGATGCTTGGGATGATTTCAGTGCTCCTGAATTTGTTGGCAGTCTTTGTGCCCTAACACATTGTCTATCCTTGAGAATGTCCCATGTGGACTTGAAAGGAATGTGTACTTCTACTATTTTGGGTGAAGGAATCTGAAAATATACAGTAGGTCTAATCTATTTAACTCTTCCTTTAATTCTTTTATTTCTTTATTAATTCTCTGTCTTGATGACATGTTAATTTGAGAAAGTGGGGTCTTGAAGTCTCCTACTATTACTGTATTGCTGTTCTTAATTTCCATAGCTCTTTTAATAAATATTTAACATATTTAGATGGTCCCTCATTTTAATACTTGTTATTTCCTCTTGATTGGCTGATCCTCTGACCATTACATATTGTCCATTCCTATCTTTTGTTACTTTATTTATTTTAAAGTCTATTGTGTCCAATATGGGAATAGCTGTTTCTGGCCTCTTCTTTTTTTTTTAATTAATTTTATTTATTTATTCCCTTTTGTTGCCCTTGTTGTTTTATTGTTGTAGTTATTATTGTTGTTGTCGTTGTTGGATAGGACAGAGAGAAATGGAGACAGGAGGGGAAGACAGAGAGGAGGAAAGAAAGACAGACACCTGCAGACCTGCTTCACCGCCTGTGAAGTGACTCCCCTGCAGGTGGGGAGCCGGGGTTCAAACCGGGATCCTTATGCCGGTCCTTGTGCTTTGCGCCACCTGCGCTTAACCCGCTACAGCCCAACTCCCTGGCCTCTTCTTTTTTGTCCAACAAATTTGTGTTTTACCCAGCCAATACTAAAATTATAGACCCCAGAAAGAAAATACAAACTGAGCATCAATTATTTATTTATACTGAGCCATGTTGGTGGCGGGAAGGTTAACATAAAAATTAGCAAATCTAAAGCTTGTTGAGTGAAAGTAATTAATTCCCCCAGAACTGGAATAAATGACATGCAGAATTTGTCTCATTGAAGGGGTACCTGAACCCCTCTGGTTAAAAGCGATGAGTGAGAGTACTCATTCTCCACCCCATGGTCTGTATGAAATTCAGGAAATTACTTAATACAGCTAATTTTTCCCCTCCGTGTCATATATATATAGTTTTTTTTTTCAGAGAAGTGAAAAATCAATGAGGAGTTCCACTTGCCACTAGGATGGAGTAGATACAGAATTCACCCTCATACCTGGGGAAATATATGAAACAATGGCTTATGAGATGATGCACTTCAAATAATATAGACAGTTATCTCTGAAAAAAATCTAAACATACAAGACAACTCCTTAAACTGAGCTCACTGTCTTGAATTAGTTTTGAGACCACAGTACGAGGAAGGAGAAGCCAGGAAGAAGACACCAGCTGCCTCTCTAAGCTAAGGAGACAGAACTGAGAGCCCTTTGCAAGTGGCATATGCAGAAAACATCTGCAAAAAAAAAAAAAAAAAAAAAAAAACTAGAGAGGGGAGAGTTGCACAAAGGCAGAATTCTGGAATTTTGTGGAGAATCTGCACCAGAAAATCAATAACTGTACTGGCAAGACAGTGAATGTGGGAGGGTGCTTTCTCTGTCCAGTGTGTGACCCCGGTTCAAGTCCAGTTCCCCACACTGGTGGGAATTTTGCTGTGGTATCTTCCCCATTCTTCCTATGCCTCAAAACAATCAACCCAGAGAAATAAAATTCAAGTTATTAGAGAAGAAAAAATCAATAAAGAACTGAGCAACAATAGTTGCTATATTGCTAGCAGCTGCTGTATTACTAGTAGCTCTTTTCATTTGTCTAAATATAGTGTTGTCTGATAGGTTCTATAAGAGGCACCCTTGCTTAATTTGATTGTAGGTTTATGACTACTCTCTATATATATTACAAGCACAAACACATATTTCCTAGTATACAACACACACATACACACTGGGAAAAAAAAAAAAGGCTTTCTTTAATAGTGTACCTACTCTGTCATATACACAACCCATATTTGACCCTAGACTCCATATTGGAAGAAAGTATAGTCCTATCTCTCCTCTCTCTCTACCTCCTCCCCCCACCCCTTGTTAGAAATATGAAGCCCTAGTGATGACCAAGAAAGGTTGGGGACAGCAAACGAGTTCATTTTCCCATGTGACACATTGAAGGAGGCTTTGGGTGCTGTGCTTTACATTCTGTCCACCAAGTTCTCTTTATTTTAAAATAATTCTACTTTATTTGTACCATTCTACTTTATTTGTTTTTTTTTTCAAATGAATGTTTCTTTTAAGTGAATAGTTTAATTTTGTAATCACTTGGCCTCACTTCTATATATTCTTGATCTCTCAAAGTTCGTATTTATTTTAATCTGTAAAGTCTATAATTTTCTTCTCATATGGTTATACACTGTTATTATTGTTACATGTTCTAAGCTGGTTTAATATATATATATATATATATATGTACATATATGTATATATATGTAATGCTGTCTTAGCTATATTGAAAATGGAGTATTAAATTAAAAGTCACTTACAAGCTCTTCTTTACTCTACAAGCTCTTCTTTTTATGACTAAAAAAAACTATTTTTCTAAATATGGGGATTTGTGTTTTAAGCATTCTGTCTGCCTCCAGGTTTGTGTGTTTATATAAACAAGATCTGACTTTCTCTTTGAAATAGAACAATATAATCGAGGAAACTAGAATGTAATGAAATTTATGACCTAGATCTGATACAGAAGCATGAGCAAGTGATAGGCTAAGCTATTTATTTATTTATTTTTGGTTTGGCTTTTGTTTCTGCTTTTCTTCAAGAATTCTCTGGGGTTTGAAAGTCTATTTCATATCGGAAGCTAACATATTGCTATATTTTGAGTTGATTTCCTGTGACAAATACTGTTGACAAAATAAATATTACATTTGGAGCCTGCAGAGCCTATCTGTTATGTATCTGTAAAATGTGGATCTCTACATAGCTGATTCTGTTACCAATTTGAAATATGACATTTTTCCACATGAGGACATAATAGGTCCTGAAATTGTGTCTTTAGCTGGTCCTCATAGCTTATGAAAGGTATGTATACAATGCAAAAGCACACACTTTGCTAATTTTTGACCTATCATACTTCCCTATAGATTTGACTCCGCCAAATATCTTTTTTTAAAGTTATTATCTTAATTTATTGGATAGAGACAGTCAGAAATCAATAGAGGAAGGAGTGATAAACAGGGAGAGAGGTAATTGGAACCTAGCTTCACCATTTCTGAAGCTTTCCCCCTGCAGATGGGGACTGGGGGCTTGAACCCGGGATCCTGCTAACTGTAACATGTGCATTCAACCAGGTGCGCCACCTCCTGCCCCCCCATTTCTTTTTCTATGACTATGCTGAAGTAAAGAAAACTGAATTCCTCAAACAAATCTACCTATGTTCATTATTAGTTAATCTGTAATACAACAATAAGTCTTTGACTGAAAAAATGGAATTAAAAAAAGTATATGGCACTATGATAGCTATCAAGATACTGCAAAAAAGACAAAGAACTCAGTAACTTTAATTCTTTACTTCAGCGTAGTATCTCCACCTCTCTTCCTCTTTATCACCCCTCCCCTAGCCATGTTCTCTGCCTGGGGGGTGGGGAGGGGCACTTCATGAGTGGTGAAGTAAGTCTATAGGTGTCTTTCTCTCTCAAACTCCCCAACTCCCCTTTCCTCTCAATTTTTTTCTGTCCTGTCAAATATAACTAAAGTAGAAAGAAAAAAAAAAAGGAAAAATGGCCACTAGGAGTGGTGGATATATAGTGACACACAAAACCCCAGCAATAACCCTGGTGTCAAAAATAAAATAAAATAAATATTTTTAAAACAAATTATTTTTAGAAATATGAACTCCATAGACATAAAAATAATTATCAATACAGATCTTGATACAAAAACTTTGCTGTGTTTAAGATTCCTCAACTAGTGAGTGAGCTGTGAAAATACTTGTTTCCTGAAATGAGTTCAATGGCTCATCTTTCTGAGCTGAGAATAAACAAATAGCTAGAACAGAACACTAAAAAGGGCTACATTTCTTCCAGTTTGTATTATTAGTTTTCCTTTTGATATGATTTCGCTTTTATGTGATTGCTTTTCAAAAGTCAGCATTATATTTTTATCTAAACTTAACCTTACTTTACAAGCATCCTTGCACTTATTTTTGAGATTATCTTTTTCATTTTTTCCTTGCCTATTATTAAACTCAGCCATTGCTAAGTCTACATAGGATAAATAGAGAATATTACATTCTGTCCCTATGCTGACTTCTGGTATTAGTAAATGTGACCTTGGGCTTATGCTCTTTATATTTCTGACTGGATAAAATAACATATTCATGTTTCTTTGTACTAATTTTGTGTTTAATAGTATAGTCTCTGATTAAAGCTATTCATCAAGGGCAGCTATGGATAATAACTTAATTATTTCTAACCTTCCAAATGGACCCTCTTCATACCACCCATATTTGTCTTGACCCTAAGGTAGAATCAATTCCTGTTTCACCCTCATTTGGATAAAACTTTTTACTTAACTCAGTTACATTTCTTTATCCATCAGTACCAGAATTATTATTTACTTGATGCTCTTATTACACTGTGAATATCATCAGTTTTAGTAATGACTAAATCCTAGCACTTAAAATATAGAATTTGTAGCTTTGCCATCTCTCTCTCTCTCTCCACCCAATTTCAACTTGATTTACACATATTGCCTCTGTTAAAGGAAAGTTATAAATGATGCGATAATGGTGGTCACACAACAGAAATGAACATATGTTAAAGATTTCACTTAAATCACAATGAAGGTACTAACATAGATGTCATAAATAATTCAGAGAAGAATTCAAATAAGCAAATATTTATATAAAGAACTAAACTTTCCTCAGAAACAGATTTTTTTTAATTCATGGCAAATAACAGAACCTTCATCTGAGAGAGCATGTCTGTTGTGTATAGATATAGATTATTTTTGTAAAACAACTCCTATGAGATTAGAATTACATAAATTTGGAAAATGTACTCTAAAAAATGCACAGTTTATATTACCAAGCATAGAAGAAGTACATTCTAATTTTTAAAAAATCCTTAAAATTATTTCAATCTTAACAATCTAGGCAATATATCTTAAATATAACCAAAATAGTATTTTTTCCTGTTAACTCCTTAGAAAATCTCCACTATATGCTTTCCCCCATTTTTTACATGTACTCTCTTTTCTCAATTGAATGACTTTTTTTTTTTAATTTCACCTTCCTGAACAATTAATTTCCTACCTAGAAAATTCTAGATAGGAAGGCGGGCAGTGACACAACCAGTTAATCCCACTTAGTACTAAGCGCAGGGACCTGCACAGGGATACAGATTTGAACTCCTTGCTCCCCACCTGCAGGGGGGATGCTTCACAAGCAGTGCAGCAGGTTTGCAGGTGTCTGTCTTCCTCTCTCCCTCACTAGCCCCCTTCCCTCTCAATGTATTGCTGCCCTATTCAATAAAATAGTAAAAATAGCCACCAGAAACAGTGGATTCATAGTGCTGGCATCTAGCCCCAGCCATAAACCTGGAGAAGAACAACAACAAAAGCAAAACAAAGCAAAAGCAAAAACAAAACAACAACAACTCTAGATAAATATAAATTTGTGGGGTACAACATATAAGACTAATCATATAAGACTCTCTATATAAATAAAGGCAGTAAAAGAGACAAAGATCATTATAAGCTGAAGCTGCCAAGAAAGGCAAATCACATATTGCAGTAGTAAATATGAATATTTTAAAATCTGTAGTGATTTTTCTCCCATCATACTTCTGATACCAATTTTATTTTCACAGTCCTTCCTTCCTTTCAGTTTGGAAACACCCTTTTGACTTGTAAGTCATAATTTTTTTTTCTTTATAGCAAAGATACACACCCCTTCAATTTCCCTTACCCCATATTGACTTTCTCTAGCTGTGGATAATAAGGGAATTTTCCCCCAGGACACTTCTATTTACCTCTTTTAGATATATGTATAGGTTCACCAAGTCCCCTAGCCATGGACGGAAACAGAGAAAAGATGGCAGTTTTCTCTCCACCAGGTTTTCATTGTGTCCAACCAGTCAGGATGTCAGGAACGTGCTGACTGGAATTGCTTTGACTTTGATGCTATCAGCATGATGAAAAGAAACAGCAAGTGAAGCAATATGAAAATGTGCTTCTCTCTCTCTGCATTCTCTAAACAAACTATTTTTAGTTTGTCAACCACGAAAATGATGTATTCCTCTGCTGAAATCTTATAGCCTGTTAGCACAAGATAAAGAATTTGCAAAGGGGCCACTTAGCAGGAATCAAAGAAATGGGATAAACTGTCTTTATTCATCAGCACCTCCCACAGATGTATATGTATGTATGTATGTATATATATATATATATTATATTAAATATATATATTTAATATATATATATATTAAATATATATATATTAAATATATATATATATTAAAGCAAACTACCTCTGTATTCTTAGTGCTCTTGCTATTTTCTGTGTGGTAGGTTAAAGTGGAAAAAGTAAAGGAAAATTAAATCAAAAGATTCTCTCAAAAATTAAAAGAACCAGCCCCACAGTGGTACAGCTGGTTGAACACACCCATTACCATGCACAAGGACATGGGTTTGAAACCTGGCTCCCTATGTACAGGGGGTCGCTTCACCTGGTGAAACATATCTGCAGGCATCTATTTTTCTCCCACTTCTCCTCTCTCAATTGCTCTCTGTCCTATTCAATACAAATAGAAAGAAAAAATAAGAAAAACACAAAAGTGAAAAGGAAAAAATGGACACTGAAAATGGTAGATCTCTAGTGCCGGCACTAAGCCCCAGGATAACCCCATTGTGTGTGGAGGTGGAATAGAAGAACTATATGACAAATATTCACAGTTTCTATTAGTGTAATATAGTAGTTTTATTTTTAGAATATTATGACAATTAAATCCATAAAGGAATTGGAAATGCTATACAAATACTGCTACATACTACATAGAAATGTTGGTGAAACAAACAACCTGTTTATTCAGCTATTATTGGTGATCTCTTACTTTTGCCTATATGTTAAATACTCTCAATTAATATAATTTCTGTCTTTTTTAAATTGATAATCTAAGGAAAAAGTGATAATTTGGAAAACATTGTTTTAAGTGTGGCTTATTTTTAATGACTCATGCTTCACTGGGATAGATTAGAAACTTTCCTCATTTATTTGTAAATAGGAAAGAGTTAGTACTACTTTTGCTATCAATTATGGCATATTTCCCAGATGAAGCTGAATTTGAGGTAAGGGTTGGATATATAGCTTGCCAAGATATTCATATAGCTTATGTTTTCTGGACACACAAGATATATATATATATATATATATATGTGTGTGTGTGTGTGTGTGTGTGTGTGTGTGTGTGTGTGTATGTATATATATCCTCCAGGGTTATTGCTGGGACTTGGTGCTCCTGGAGGCTTTTTATTTTTCTTTTGTGTTGCCCTTGGTGTTTATTATTGTTGTTGTTATTACTGTCATTGTTATTGTATAGGACAGAGAGAAATGGAGAGAGGAGGGGAAGACAGAGAGGAGGGGAGGAAGACAGACACCTGCAGACCTGCTTCACCACTTGTGAAGTGACCCCCTGCAGGTGGGGAGCCAAGGGCTCTAAACAGAATCCTTATGCTGGTCCTTGCGCTTTGTGACCTGTGAGCTTAACCCACTGCACTACCTACTGCCTGGCTCCCACACAAGATATTAAAATAATATAAGTAGTTAGGTATCATCCTTCTTAAATTCAAATTGTCCAAAAATCAGTCAAGGCCACTGTTACTGATCAACTTTTACTACAGATCATTCTGCTCATGATCCATTGTGTTGCTGCTTGAATAAGAAAGTCTTTTTCCTCCTCAGGCAACTATAAATTGTATTCTACCCAGTATTTTTCTTTCAGTACCCATCATTATAAATAGATCCAAGAACATGATTAATTAGTCTATCACACTGTCCATTTTTTTTTACTTTAATATACTACTATGTGTCATCTATTTACAAAGCATTTACTAATATACATTCAAATTAAATTATTGGCAAAAATAAAATCACTAGAGACACTTTAAGTTACATAGAAGGGTCATTCTATATTACTACACAAATATGATCACCAGTGATTTATTTCAAAAGTGTGATATGGACTATTCGGTTTCACAACCAACATTCACATTTATAAAGTATGATCATAATGAAAGTTCTCTTAAGGCATTTAAATTCACTGCTGATATTATAAATACCTAATTATATGTTGATGCCCTTGTTCTGCTCAATTCTTCTAATGATTTTATCAGCCACATGTTGCATATACTTTATATCAGAGGGAAATGTTGGCCTTTCATTTGAAAAAAGATCCCTCTCATGACAAATTCTATATATCTGTTATTACTGAAGTCTTTATTCCTAAAATTTATGTAAACTATTTGGAATCCAGACAGCAGTTTAAATACAAGATCAGAATTTTCAGATGATTACTTACGTTTTTTTGTCAAGAATATATGCAGTGAGATCTGTGGAGAACTGACATCTACATGCAATAGTTTATTTCCTACTGCAGGATGAGCTGAATGTCAATATAGCCATATTACAATAATGATATTTAGAGAGCATAACCTAACAGGAATTAGAATAGGATGAGGGGAAAAAAAGGTGAAAAATCTTACATTGCTACTATATATCCTAGAGAATTATCTGCTACTCAGTTATTGCAAACTTCTATTTAACTTGCATTTGTTTTGTGAAAAATAATATATGCCATGATTAAAACATTTCCCTATATACTATATTAAGGAAAAAAGATATATTTACTTAAGAATTAATTTAGAATTTCACATTTCTGTGAAAAATGTATTTAAAAGCCACATAATGTAACTTGATTGATAAAATTACTGACCAACATACTGATATTTTGCAAAGATGTTTTGATGTGGAATGCTTATATTTATAAGACAATAGGAAGCTACTAATGCATGAAATAAAAAGAACATTAAATTCATCACTTCAAAACCAGTGATGCACAACAAATACAGCTTAAATGACTGAAACCACATAGAATACTTCATTTTGAAAAAGTGGCATTCAGTCACATTATGTGATTATAAAAGAACAGAAACATTAGCCTAATCTCATCATCCAGAGGAAAATGCAGCACTCATATCTCATATCTAAGTAATGTGTTAGATTAATTTTTGTGAGGCATAGTAATTGATGACCAGTGTTTTTTTTTACTTAGCCAAGTACATAAATGATTATTTCTCATGGCATTAAATGTGTATTCCATAAGTCTTCAAAATCTGCACAGAACTACAATGTATGTATCAGTGAACTAGTGCAATAGAAGTTATTTACCTGAATAATGTATATATCTGAAGAAACTGAGATTATTTTGTAAAAAATATTAATGTAATGGTAACCATGTGTCTTTCCATTAGTGTATATATACATGATACATCAACAGCCAGAACTAATTATTAAATAAATACATGTATGTATGTAGTTTAAATGTATTTATTAATTAATGAGAGAATATTAGATAAACATGAATATATCTTGAATGTTGGGAGTATAATGCTCAAATTACAAAATTTTGTGTGGAAATTGATTTTCATAACTGCTTGCATTCTTTTATTTCCACAACAAAAGAAAATGCAAATAACAACATTGATTATATCCATGTATTTTGTCAGCTCTCTGTATTTTCCCTAAAGAATATAATATAAATGTTACTAAGGATTTCTATTATGAGTCCTTTACAACTTAAGTAATCTTTTTATATTTCATTCTGAAATGCTCATAATAGAACATTAAAGTTAAAATATATCACATGCACATGCATACTGTCACACTGGATTATTTTGAAAAATACTAGTATGTTCCCTTGCCACATATCTCTGAATACTTTTTTTTTTCCTCTTCAAGTACTGTTATTATAATCTCCAACCTGATCCTTTTGCTTGGGTCTGTAACATAACAGATGTAGATATGAATGTGTTCTGTTGCTTTCTCAGTATCCCTTCATGATAATTGTCTACATCTCTCGCATAATTATCACTTTGTCTCTTCTATCCAACAGACCAGAAGCTGCAGTGAACAGGGACCATATATCTGTTTTGTGTACTATGTGTCTGTCCTCCAGGTTCCAACTTTATAAAGCATCCACTTAATTATTTGTTAAATGGTTGATGATCTCTGTGCAAAAATCACAAAATATATGTATATTAACATAAGGAAGTGTGTTTTTCATATTTCAAAGACCTCAGAGATCACTTATTTGATAATATGATTTTTCTTTTATTTCATTTTAAGGTTTTTTGTGATTAATTAATTATCAGGAAGGGAAAAGGAAAACAGAGAGGGAGAAAGAGACTCCTGTAGACCTGCTTCACCACTTACAGCTTTCCCCCTGGAAATGGGGACCGAAGGTTTGAGGCCAGGTCCCTGTAAATTGCAACCTAAACTCAACCAGATTCACCATCACTTGCCCTTTGTTGAAACAGATTTCTCTTACTAGCTTTTTAAAATTAGTCTCAGTTTCTTGGCTATGTAGTGTTTCTTGAATGTTTAGAAAATGATTAAATTGCTTTAATTATGTTAAACACACACACACACACACATACACACACAAAACTAAGGGTCACACAATTTTTCTCTAGAAAAAGAATGAAAATTCCATTGGCTATTTTATAAATAATACTTTTCAGTACTTGTCAGATACAATCTCCTCAAAATTTAAACATTTTAATTAACAATTTAAGATTTACAAAATCAGTAAATTATTTAATATTATTATAAAAATGAAGTAAGTTCTACTGATTTGAAGAAGATATTTGCAAACCATCCATGTTACAATGGAATAATATCCAAAATATTTAAAGAACACATACAATAACATTCTAATTATAAAAAAAATCTTTAATTTAAAAAAGTCATACAGATGGTCAACAGAAATATAAAAAATATTTGAAAAAACTAATAGCTAGAGAAATACAAATGAAAATGCAATGAGGGGGATCGGGCGGTAGCTCAGCAGGTTAAGCAAACATGGTGCAAAGCGTCAAGGACCTGCACAGGATCCGGGTTCCAGCCCCTGGCTCCCCACCTACAGGGGAGTCGCTTCACAAGTGGTGAAGCAGGTCTGCAGGTGTCTATCTTTCTCTCTTCCTCTCTGACTTCCCCTCCCCTCTCGATTTCTCTCTGTCCTGTCCAACAAGAAGCAACATCAACAACAACAATAATAACCACAACAACGCTACAACAAGGGCAACAAAGGGGGAAAAATGCCTCTAGGAGCAGTGGATTCATGGTGCAGGCACTGAGCCCCAGCAAAAACAAATAAATAAATAAATACAATGAGATATTACATCACTTCTGTTAGAATAACTATTAGCTAATAGACAAGATACAAGAACAGTGAGTAGGGACTAATGGAGTAAGGGAAGCCCTCATGCACTGTGGTTGGGAATATAAATTGCAAACTCCATGAAAACCAGTATAGGTATACTTTAAGAAACATTAAGAATGAAATACCATTTGACTCACCTAAACTACATATTCTGTTATCTGAAGAATATGAAAGCACTAATTCAAAAAGAAACATGAAGCTCTATATTTATTGCAATCTTAGTCACAGGTTAAGAATCTAAATGTCCAGGCCCATCAACAAGTAGGAAATGAATGGTCAGGGTTAGATACCAAAATGTTATGCAAAGAAACTCTCATGCCTGAGGCACCAAAGTCCTAGGTTCAATCCCCCAAACCACCATAGCTATAGTTGATGCTCTGATAAAGAAAAAAAAAAAAGATACAAGGGAACAAACAAGATTTGGAGAATGTGCCTGTTTGTGCTACCCAGGCTTGAGCCTGGTTTCTACCACACTGGAGGAAGCTTGGGTAATATGGTCTATTTCCCACTGTCCTTTTGCTTCTCTCTCTCTCTCTCTCTCTCTCTCTCGCTCTCTCTCTCTCTCTGTAGTGGAGTCTCATCAACAACCACAATTAACACATTTATTTATTTTCTCCCATTAAAGTAAAGAAAAAGGAAGGAAAAAAGAAGAGGAGAGAAGAAAATGGCCACTAGATGCCTGAAAAATAAATACACTGCTTCTTGTGGCCATTCTCTCCTCTTCTTTTTTCCTTCTTTTTTCTTTAATGCAATATCTTTTTTTTTTTTTTATCTAAAGAGTGAGAAAAACTGAGAGAAAGTGGGAATAGACAGGAAGAAAGATACCTGCAGCATTACTTCACACTCCTGAAACATCCCTGCTCACTACAGGTAGGGATTTAGGGCTTGAAGCAGGTTTCTTGCACGTAGTATCATGTGCACTCTACTAAGTGTGCAACTTCCTGGACCAACAACAAAAAAATTTAAAGAAATAGTACATGATGGAGCATCAGATCTCATTCTTGAAATTCTCTGTTTGATCTCTAGTATCTATACTAGTGGACAGTGAAGTTGGCTATTCTCGGTCTCTTGTGAAACTCTCTATTTAGTAAGTAAAATTATGTGTGTGTGTGTGTGTGTGTGTGTGTGTGTGTTTTCCAGCTAGTAAAAACTTAAATGTTCCCTTTTGTCCACAATATGGATGGATGTAGATAATGCTGAGTAGCATGAAGAAAAGAACAAATATGGCTTCACTTATATGTGGAATTAAACTGAATCAAACCAAAAACAGATGTTTAGACTCAGAAAACAGATGGTAGTTACTACAGGGGAAGAAGAAAACAGTAGAAGTGAAAAAAAAAAAAAAAAAAAGATCAATGGTGTGAGTAGAGGAGTTGAAAGTACGGTCAGCGGGTGTATAATTTCATATCCCTACAGCCTCCACCATCTTGTATCTTTCTTACACAGTGATAGGGGGCTAGGTCTCCATAGGAATGCCTCACGTTTTTAGTAATTTAGTATCAATTTTGCGTTTTTCCAACACCTGACACTTAGGCTAGATATTTATCATGTTCCTTTTTTTTTTTTTCTTTTACAGATTAAGGGAAATCCTAGTCTGTAACTTTTCCCAAATTCATCCCCGTGAATTTTTCTCAGATCCCTCATTGCTTATATGGAAAACATAACAGTCTTTTTGGATATTTATTGAAGAGACTATTAATAAAAACATACTCTGGGGAGTCGGTGGTAGTGCAGCAGGTTAAGCGCACGTGGCGTAAAGCGCCAGGACCAGAGGAAGGATCCTGGTTCGAGCTTCCGGCTCCCCACCTTAGGGGGAGTCGCTTCACAAGCGGTGAAGTAGGTCTGCAGGTGTCTGTCTTTCTCCCCTACTCCTGTCTTTCCTTCCTCTCTTCATTTCTCTCTGTCCTATCCAACAACAACATCAATAACAACAATAATAAAAAGGGCAACAAAAGAGAAAATAAATAAATATAAAAAAATTTAAAAAAAAAACAGACTCTGAATTCAGACTGTACCAACATTAGAGGTGAAAGAAAGCTTATTCCTTGGAGTCAGTCAAGAAAAATATCTTCTGTGCTGGTTTAGGCTGCCCTCTGCCTTTGTCATAAGGGTTATGGGAGACCAGTCTTAAATTAAACTGTTTTTTACTTTTTCTTCTTCTTTTTTTTTTCTTTTCACTTCATCTGGCAGTGACTCAAAGGACAGAACACAACCTTTTTGATGCTTTAGGGAAGTGTTCTAGCCAAATCTGCTTGAAGTCCTGGCTTTGGGCTTCAGATCTCCCTGACAGGTATTAAAGTGTACTGTGAAGCAGTGGTTAAAGGGACTCTGCACGGATCCATTGCTGCTGCCCTGCTTATCCCCATGCCTCATTCTTACAAATAAGGTCACCTTAGTGGAATTGTGTCTGAATCTCATCTAAGTCAGATCAGGAAATTCTGAGTCAGCCATTGTTTTCTTTCTTCTGTCTGGCTCCTGCTGCATTAAATCCCATAGAAATCTTTTTCTAAAATCATGCCAACTGGATAATATTCCATGATTTCTAAGTAACTTATACAGTAATACAACTTATACAACAAATTACACACACACTGCACATACACCAATATATTTTTTCTTTAACTTAATTATTTTGGCTTTTACCGTTTCTTGTAGTTTTTAAGTGAGATAAGAAAGGGGATTAGAATCTGTAATCTCATCACTGTTTTGTTTCCAACATTTTTCTTTTGACAGGTGCAGACTTATTTTTTAGGATTAACTATAATTTATAAGCTGAACTAAGTGGAGAGAACATATTAAGGAGGAAGAGTAACATTAACTAGAAATCCCCAGCTGCAGATAGTTGTAGTTAATTGTCAAAGTGCCTTTTACCCTTTGGTTTTTTGAGTATTGTGTAAGTGAAAGGCAATTCCTAGCATTCTATTTTTTTATATATTACAGAGACAAGACTAACTTGGACTTTGGGAACATGCAGCACAGTGTGAGCACTTAGTTGACCTAGAAAATCTCTCCAAGGATCTGAGAAACAATTAGAATTTTAAATGCATGAAAATGGAGACAATATTTTATGGTATGTCAAATCTTCCAATTGTACTACTGGGGAATAAAAGAATTTCTATGACTTTGTCGGTAGATTTCTAAAATCACTTAGTAGAAACAAAGATACATTCTTAACATAGATTATTATTTTTAATCAGAGAATCTAAATATATTTTTCATCCTAAAATATTATAGTTATACTTAGACTACAAAATAGATAGGCTTATAAAAGAAAAAAAAATATCCAAATAAAAACAACAAATAGAGAACATATTAGACATCATTGGATCCCAGAGATAGTGATGGTAACTGGGAGCTTCATAGATAACAGGCAAAAAAAAAAAAAAAAACCTCTTTTCATATGTAATATCCCTGCTTAGTGCCTCCTACCCTCTGTTTGAATCCCTGGTAATGGATTTGATAAGTAAAAGCCACCACATAATCAAGAAAGAGGATGAAATAAAGATTCCCAATGGCAAAACAATTCTTCTTGTACAATGGTTCCATGAGAGAGTTGGTATTTTAAAACTAACATCTAGAAAATAATTAATTCATTCATTTTGGATAGACATGGAAGAAACTGAGAAAGGAGGGTGTATGAGAAAGGGAGAGAGAGAGAGACACCTGCAGCCCTGCTTCTTCTCTCATAAAATATTCTCCCTTGCAGGTGGGGACTAGGGGCTTAAACCTGAATCTTTGCACAATGTAATATGTGTGCTCTGTCAGGAGTACCACCACCCAACCCACCTAAAACTGGTATTTGAAATATATTTGAAAAAAGATAGAAATCCATTTTATTATTTAAATCACAAGGTAATGAAAGCAGAAAAGCCAGGGCATCACTTAAGTACATGTGGTATAAGGAATCCCATTGGAACTTCAGGCATGTGCATCTTTTACTCCACTAGGCAAACTATGTCCCAGGCCATTCATAGACATCTTGTAGAGCCCGAGGAAATATAACGGCACCTGTACATTCTACATATCAGAAATCCTTTAAAACAAGACAATGCTTGCGGAAATAAGTCTATTTTCACTCTAAGCCTTTATCATCGTTTAATTAATTTTTTTTAAGATTTTTTTTTTATGAGAAAGATAGGAAAGAGAAAGAACCAGACATCACTCTGGCACATGTTGCTGGGGATCGAACTCGGGACCTCATGCTTGAGAGTCCAAAACTTTACCACTGTGCCACCTCCCGGACCACCATGATTTAATTTCTTAACTCTAATGAGTTACCTTTGAGCCCAGTTATCAACATCTGTAAAGTCACAGTGGGAAGCAGAATGGCCTGCTGAGTAGGGCCTATCCAAAAGCAGCTCCCTGGATATCAAACCCAAAGTTTCTTTCAATACACCTAGGACATACTGGATTGATTTACATCGCTATTTCCATATATGTAACTATTTCCTTCATGATCTTTGCAACTAAAGCTTCCCCTTTAAATATCAGAAAGCTTACCCCTGATTGATTTTCTGGAGAAAATTATATATTGACCAGCATACTTATGTTATGTTGACATAATCACTCTGCTTATCAATTATATTTAATGTGATTCATATCTGAGAAGCAGGTGGGCAGCAGAATAAGTTTGTTCCCAGAACATGCTTGGACTTGGGTGATGAAAGAATTCAGATTTAATTAAAGTGATTTATATTAGTAATCTAATGATTCACATTTCAACAAACTAATAGGTCATGCTACTGCTATTGGGTTCTAAAAAGAAATTATATTTACTCTTAGTAGATTTTTGGTCTTGGCATAAGATCACTCTTATGCCATTGCATTTAGGTGGTAGATGGTTGCAATGAAACAATTGATCTGTTTAACAGTTTCACCAACTTTAATATGCATATGAATCATCCAGAAGTCTTGTTAAAATGTTAATTCATACTCAGTAAATCTAGGGTGATACTGAGATTTTTTTCTTTTGTTTTGTTTAAGTTTTATTGTGAGGCTAGTGGATTATAGCACAGTTGTTTATACATGAGTACAATTTCTTATCTCCCTGTGATAGTCACCTGAAAAATACTCTCATTCTCTACTTAAATCTTTTTCCCCACATGTACCAGGATTCTAACAAACTACTTAGGTGATGTGGACTATAATGCCAGAAACAATAACTAAGTAACTTTCAGCACAGCATCTTAGCAATTGTACTGGTGGGCTGTGGAGACAGTATAATGGTTATGCAAATGACTTTCATGTCTGAGGCTCTGAGGTCTTAGGTTCAATCCCCAGCACAACCATAAACCAGAGCTGAATAGTGCTCTGGTCTAAGTGAAATGTTAAACAAAGAACTTCCTGGTGTTTGTAATTGAGTTGAAAGTACATATTATTAGAAACATTGCCAATCCCCAATTCATAAAATTCATTTCAAGGGAGTTGGGGGGTAGCACAGCAAGTTAAGCGAACGTGGCGCAAAGCGCAAGGACTGTCGTAAAGATCCCGGTTGGAGCCCAGGCTCCCCACTTGTAGCAGGTGTGCAGGTGTCTATCTTTCTCTCCCCCTCTATCTCTTTACATCTCTCTCTCTCTCTCTCTCTCTCTCTCTCCCCTCCTCTCTACATTTCTCTCTGGCCTATCCAACAACGGCACAGTAACAACAGCAATAATAACTACAGCAACAATGAAAAAGAACAAGGGTAACAAAAGGGAAAAATAAATAAATTTAAGAAAATTGTTTCAGTTCAGTTGCCACTGACAGCTACTTCCAGTAGAAGGATTTTTTTTTCTATTTTTAGGAGACCCAGAATAAAGCAAAGCAGTCCTGGTCTTCTAAATAATCCCTTTGTAAAACTTATCTGAATGTTCTTCTGGACTGAGACTCAGTAAGGTGCAATCATTTGAGGACTCTTCTGCTATGTTTTTCAGGGGAGATTAGTCAAAATAGTAAGAAATTCTTTTTTGTAACAGTGGCAGTTTATGAAATGAAAGTAGCAGAACGAATCTTGTAGTCCTGTGGAGATGTTAATGACCTTCATCTGCCTCTTTTTTATGGTTATGAAATGAAATACAGAAATGCATACTTTATAGCTGCACTGTTCCTGAAACTAGGTGGTGATTATGAGCAGGCCCTCAAAGAAATATGAGTCATTTCTTAATCTGTAGCACAAGATACTTCATTTGATATCTTTATTCAAATCCCTCCTTAGCACTAATTAGAGTGATGTACACATCCAAAGAAAACAGTTCTGTGTGTCAATTTCTTGAAGATTTCAATATAATCTGTCCCTAGCATATTCTCTTCTCTATAAAAAATAAACAAAGCAATTAATCTCACTCAATTCTTCAGTTATGCTGAATAGGTTTAGGCAGGAAAAGTCACTTGCTGCTTTCATTATTTTATTTATTATCATTAATTTTTGGTAGTCTGCACACTAATTTGCTCAGATAGAAAGAGAAACAGACACAGAGAGAAATACACCACAGCACAGATGTTTCCCCCAGTCAAGTAGGATTCAAGCTCATGCCTGGGTTTAGAGCAAGACAAAGCAGCTACCCTCCCAGATAAACTATCCTGTTGGTCCATTAGTAATGTTCTCAAATGTCAAAAGAATGTCTTTGTTCTTTTCTTGTGAGATGATATTTCCAGAGGAAATTACCTTGAGATATAATGTCTTTTGTTTTCTGATTCGTCCATGATTCCTTTTGCCTATAAGAAGACAAAATTACCAAATTACCTGATTCCCCCAGAACCCTGCCCCACTAGGGAAAGATAGAGACAGGCTGGGAGTATGGATCAACCTGTCAATACCCATCTTCAGCAGGGAAGCAATTACAGAAGCCAGACCTTCCACCTTCTGCATCCCACAATGACCTTGGGTCCATACTCCCAGAGGGTTAAAGAATAGGGAAGCTATCAAGGGAGATGGGATATGGAGTTCTGGTGGTGGGAACTGTGTGGAGTTGTACCCCTCTTATCCTATGGTTTTATCAGTGTTTCCTTTTTATAAATAAATAATTAAAAAAGAAGAAAAATTAAAGAATACTTTGGATTTACAAATATTGGATATAAACATAAATCTTAAATATTTTCATATACAAGTTTAGGATAAGTATGTTTTGCTTTGCTCTCAATTAATTATAAAAATTAGAATTTTTCCCCCAGGGAAAGATTAATTATGTGTCTTTAGAAAAGGATTTAAATCACTTTAAAGAAACCAAACTTTAGGTGACTGTTTTGATTGCTATAAATTTTCAATTGACCTAAATAAAAGGTCAGTGTTTCCTGTATGACAAGCATCTTATTTCACATATGCACCAAAGTATCTATTTATCATGATGTCACACAAAGTCAGCTATTAACATTAATTACCACATACACTTGTGATAAAATGAATGGTTTAAATTACAAACTTTAGATTTGTTACAGTTAAAATAGCAATTGTACTTTTTTCATCTGCTGTTGTAATTCCTAAGGGAATTGATTAATCTAATCACTTTGTCAAAGATGTCATTATAAAAACCACTACTTTCAAAGATTAATATTTCATATTATCACAGCATAAGCTCATACATAAAAAGTTTCTATTTAAAACACTTCAACAATCTCAGATTCTGTCCTCAGTACCACCATAAACCAGAGCTGAGCAGTGTTCTGGTGAAAATATGGCAAAAAGGGGTCAGGTGGTAGCTCAGCAGGTTGAGCACATATGACACAAAGTGCAAGGACCTGCATAAGGAACCCTGTTTGAGCCTACTGCACCCCACCTACATGGGGGTCACTTCAGAAGCAGTGAAGTAGGTCTGCAAGTGTCTTTCTCTCCTCTCTGTCTTCTCCTCCTCTCTCAATTTCTCTCTGTCCTATCCAACAACAACAGCAATAACAACAACAATAATAACCACAATGATGAACAACAAGAGCAACAAAAGGGAAAAAATAGCTTCTGGGAGCAGTGGATTTATAGTGCAGGCACCGAGCACCAGAAATAACCCTGGAGGCATATATATGGGAAAAAGTAAATAAATATTTCAACAAGAATATGGGGGTTGATGTGTATTGTTTACATACATTTACTAATTGTGCAATATATATCTTAATTTACTGATCATAGGTTAGTAAAATTTTGTTTCACTTTTTATGTTTAATTCATTCATTCATTTACTGGATATACAGAGAGAAATTGAGAGGGGAGGGAGAGGGAGAGGGAGAGAAAAGGAGAGAGACACCTGCATCAGTTCTGTTTTACCACTTGAAATGCTTCTCTTCTGTAGGAGGAAACTGGAGGCTTGAGCCCCAGTGCACTCAATTGAATGCATCACCACTTGGCCCTTCTATTTCCTGCTTGACCTAGTAATGTAAAGTACAATTAAAAATGCTCTACCATTTAAAGTTATCATTGAGAAACCATCTCTTAATTAGTGTAAATCAATAAGACTTTGCCACATATTTAATTGCAAAGACAATAGATCTTTCTGCATTTATGGTGGCTGAAAAAAATTACCATTTCCTTTTAAAAATGACAGTTCACGTTTCTGTAGGTAAGCGATATAAAACTTAATGTATCCCAGAATATTATAAATTCACCTCCTACTAAACTCACAATGTTAGTCTCATTTCCAAGAATTTAGAATTTTCCTGAAGGTCTGACTTCATGTTGACTAAATAGTAAACTTATTTAACATAACTGAACTAATTCATTTAAAAGACACAGTACAGGCACACCAAGATAGCTTCTCTACACAATGCAACTGTGTTGTCATATGCACCACCCTGTTCCCCAGAGTACTGGAGGAAGTCTTGGTGCTGTGATGTCTTTTATTCTTTCTCTCTGCCACTGTCCCTATCTGAAAAACTTGACTCAGAGTGGCAAAGCCATGGGTACTACAAATTATAAAAGGTAAAAAATAAATTAAACTTAAGAAATTAGAAACTGGTTCATATTATAGTGGTTTAAGCAATATTTCTCATGTCTGATGCAATATAGATCCCTCATCTGCTCTAGCCAAAGAATGATATTTTCTTTAAATAACAGAAAGTTAGATTAAGAAGCCTGAAGAATATTTTGACAAGTGTCAAGTAACCAATTGCTGGGATCTAGCAGAAATATAAAAGCAGAACATAATAGATGATTAGAAATAATCAACTTAGTCAAAGTCAATGAAGTGTTGTGTGATGATTAGTTAATATTAGAAGGAGAATTTAGAAGGGACAAGATGATTTTGGGGTAGAAGATGTAGAACAATGCAGTAGGGGAAAATAGAGTGTTATAAGAATAGTTTAGAGAAGATTATAGCTATTGAGATCAGGAGTGTTCAAGGTAATCTGGTCACAAACAGCACCAGGTATAGTTATTAAAATGACTATTATTATTATTGTGTTGTACAACAACAAGAAAATGAAGCATGACCAGGCAACTTTATTTTAAGTCCTTTGGAATAAAATGACCTAGGTTCTCAATTACACTTTATTCTAGAAGAGAGCCCAGTGAAGACGGTTATAAATTAAAAGTCTTTAGTGCCAGGGAACTATAAGCCTGTGAACATTAGGGTTTATTGTAGTTGAAGGTAGTAAGTTAAAAACAGTTGTTCTGAGGATCTCTGAGGTAGAGGCAGCTAGAATGATGGGAGTGATCAGGCCTGGGAATGATGGAAAGAGTATTAGGGAACCCATCCTTTAAGCTGTTCTCTGTAGTGTTATATATACAGATCATGCACTCCTATTATGTACTACCACTGCTAGCTAATTGTATCTATTATCTGTCAACTCATTAATTCTAGAGCATAGATGGCCTTTTATATTACCCTATGCATATGAATATTGGGTTGTTGGTAAAGCAAAGATGAATTAAATAATCCTTTCTTCTATTTCTCCTAGCCATAAATGCCTATGTACTAACATTTTGTGGTTTTAATTAACTTTCCTTTGTTTTCTTAATTTATTGTTACATGAAAATAATTGGGAGGTTTGAGTATTTTTCAACAATGAGAATCATTATTAGCTTTTAAGTATATAAAAATATCCTTATATACTTTCTTCCCCACAGTGCTAAATGGAATGGGCTATTACTACCATCCTAGTAAATGGGATTACTTAAGTAAAAAGGATAGAATGTGAAAGTATTTAGCCAAAGAAGTTCTCTAGCTGACTGAATGTTTATAGGCTTTTCAGCATCTGGACAAGGTAAATTCACCTCCATGTAGCTATTAAAAAAAAAAAATATATATATATATATATATATGTATGTATGTATAATGATAGCTGTTACACTTACCCAGTTGAATTACACCTACCTCTAGACAAAAGGGTAGAATATATGTATGGCTAAATTGATAATAATGAAAAGAATGGCAGAATATTCAGCAACAAGAATATGAATAGGGTAAAGTGAAGAAGCTCAGATTGGTGACACAGGGTAATTAGTAGCAATGGATTGAATTTAGGGGAAAACAGTATTGGATAGTAAAAATAATATGAATATCATTTCTTATGACTTCTGACTGAGAAGTAATCTGTTTTGCTTTGGGCCAGGTGTTCTGCAGGCAGGTGTGAGGAATTAAGTAAATCATATTTTGTACACCTTGCTGGGTCTACATCTTTGAAGGAGCACAGTCTAATTTTATCAATTTTGGCTATACATTTCATTCACCAGAGTTTGGTTTTAAAAATTGTGTGTCCTACTCCAAATCTACAGACACTCTGATTTAATTACTCTTGGACAGAGAATAGTCATAAATATTTTTTGTTGTTACCAGGGGTAACCCCTGGGATTTGATGTCTGCATGGTAGCTCCACTGTTCTCAGTGGCATGTTTTAATTTTTCTGATAGAGAAAGATAAAAATATGTAGGGAGAAAGGGAAACACCTGCCACATTGCATCACCATTTTTTTAAAAATATTTTATTTATTTATTCCCTTTTGTTGCCCTTATTGTTTTATTGTTGTAGTTATTATTGTTGTTGTCGTCGTTGTTGGATAGAACAGAGAGAAATGGAGAGAGGAGAGGAAGACAGAGAGGAGGAGAGAAAGATAGACACCTGCAGACCTGCTTCACCGCCTGTGAAGTGACTCCCCTGCAGGTGGGGAGCCGGTGTTCGAACCAGGATCCTTATGCTGGTCCTTGTGCTTTGCACCACCTGTGCTTAACCCGCTGTGCTACAGCCCGACTCCCGCATCACCATTTTTTAAGCTTCCACCCTGTCAGTGGAAAGCAGAAACTTGAACTTGCATATGAGTGTATACTATACCAAGTGTGCCACCAATCAGCTTCCATAAGTATTTTTCAAAAAATCAGAGATGTTACAATGCATAATATCCCTGGTTCAAACCTTTGGTCCCCTTAAGCAAGGGGAACACCTGATAAGTGGTGAAGCAGTGTTAACTGGTACTTCTCTTTCTTGTTCCCTCACTATCTCCTCTTTTCTCAAGGTTTCTGACTCTAACCAAAATAAATGAAAAAATAAAATAAAATAAGATATTACAGATATGTGTCAAAGTTGGAACCAGATCTGAATCCATTGTTTTAAAGGCAGTTTGTGTGATGATGAAATCCCAAATGACAAATGAAAAGGAAGTTGAAGTACTGTATGCCTTGGTATCAGTGGCAGTTTCAAAAGTCTGTCTCCTCCGTAGTCCAGAGCTATGGAGGTAGTCCTGGAACTACCTCCGACTCATTATCTTAATGTAGGGATGATTTCTTTGTGAGAGACTAAAGCAGAGTTGGGCTGAAGGTTGAGAATAATGACTACAATGATTAAGGGTATAGGGTCCATTCATTATGTGAGAAAATTTTAGGTGAGTTAAGTATACTGTTAAGCTTTTCAAAGAGTGACTTTTTGATGTGTACCCCATGGGCCATAGACTGATAGCACACAGGGAATCATGTGTCCTGTGCTGACCAGGTACAGAAGCTAACCTATGCACCAGGCTTTCTCTAAGTGACTTCATTGACAGCTTTTCATTAGATCAGATACCACCCGATAAATATACACTGATTTCACATCAATGTATTTTTTTTGTCCTTGGCATTTTACATATACCTCTAGCATTGTATTTCCCCAAAGAATGGTGTTAGATTATAAAAACCTCCTCACCTGTGTCTTTCTTACTCATCTATAGGTTTCTTAACATAACATTGTTACCATTCCTGATGACTCTCAACATAAGGCCAAGCAAGCAAATCTTGAGATGAGAATTTTTACCTGGCAACAACTATACTCTAAACACACCCACCAGCACCAACCCCCCCCCCCAAAAAAAAAAGGATAGAGACAAGAGAAGGCTAGAAGAAGTCCTACCCAATGATCCAGTAATCCCACTCCTGGGGATGTATCCTAAGCAACCAAACACACCCATCCAAAACTATATGTATATACCTTTGTTCATAGCAGCACAATTTGTAATAAACAAAACCTGGAAGCAACCTAGGTGCTCAACAACAGATGAGTAGTTGAGAAAGTTGTGGTATATTTATACATGATATAACACATTTTTTAGTCAAATTTCTGCTAAGTGAAACACAATTGTGTTCCTTATTTCTCTCACAAGTTCATACATTTTTAGTATATTTTATTGAAATATTCTAGACAGGTAGTACAAAACAGGTTAGAGACATGCTGACAATGTGGAGTTGTATTGGGGGAAATAATAAAAGGAGCAAAATGTTGGACATTTTAATAAACACTATAGAATGTAGAAATAGGGACTGGCTTACATGCGGTATGTGATGGGCCAGTATTTTCGACAAAATAATTAGAGAAACCCCTTCTAGAGGCACGCCACTTAAACTGAAACTTAGAATGAAGATAATCTGACCATGAAGAGTTGAGAGAAGAATATTCCAGGCAAAGGAATAATGAACACAAAGGCCCAGATACAGGAACAGGCTTAGTGACATTGAGAATAAAAAGGAGACTTTGTAACTCCTCCACAAAACAAAACCTATTTATGATTAGATGACCCATAGACCTAACCCCCTTTACAAAGTCACTAAAGTTCTATCCAGCTTTAAGTTTCAAGGTATCCAACCCCCAGGGACAAGTTCACTAGTTTAAGCTTGTTGCTTAAGATCTTTACTGAAAGGTCACTGGGCGTTTGTTCTGTCAGAGTGTTTTATTTAAATGACCTGAATGCTGACTTCAGAACTCTCACCTGGAGGTTCAAGTCTCAGTTCTAAGTGCTAAGGTTGGTGAGTCCAGCTCTTTGTTTGAGATGCACTGAGAGCCTTTTCTATAGTAGATGGCATGGACCTTCACAAGGATACGTGCAATGGCCACCAACTGGGAATGATTTCTCTCTGTTCCACAGATTCGATTACGCAGAGTCAAATACAGGGATTTCAAAATCAGCTTTGTTTCATGCCGTCGATTTTGAATAAGTTCTTTGAGTAAAGAAATTTTATTTTTCTTCATATACTCAGCCTTAATACCTGAATCACAGTAAATTGATCATGGATTAAATAATATATATTTTCCTAGTGGCTGAAATATGTCAAAGGACATAATTATTTTTGACACCTGAAAATGATATTAAATTCACATTCCTGTATTTGTAAATAAGCATATCTCAGCAGAGTTATATCAATGCCTATTTTCTTGAAGCTTATTTTCATAGTGTAATGACAGTGCTGAGAAACTGTGAAGGAGTTTAGTATGAACAGCAGAGACTGTATGACTTGACAGTTTAAATTATTTACTGATGTCCTTTCACAGAAAAAGTTTTCCAACTTCTGTGATAAATATTTGCCATGTGAATGAATGGATACAAGAATAAATTAGCTATGATCACAAAGTCACTTTTCTATAATTATCCCTTAATAGTATACACTTCATGGCAGAGCGCCAGACATTAACCTAGATCTTAACACATTTTATTAAAAATATAAAACCATAATTTATGCATTGTTCTGTCATTCTATTCTAAAGCATATTCAATCAAAATAAAAACTAGAATTGCATTTTCTAAATGGGCTTCTATTAGCATAATGAAATCTACATCTTCATGCTTTTTTTTCATTAGAATCAGCCTTATCCCCCAAGAAGTTTCATTCAACTCTATTAGAATAAGGTTATTTATCTCTATCAAGTATGTGTATATCCTTTTGAGATTGTATTGTTTTTTTCACTTATTATTATTATCATTATTATTATTAACCAGAGCACTACTCAGCTCTAGCTAATGGTGGTGTAGGGGACTGAACCTGGGACTTTGGGGCTTCAGGCGTGAAAAGTCTCTTTACATAACTATTATGCTACCTACCTCCTTCCATTTTATTGATTCTATCTCTATGATATGTTTCTAGACACTGGGTTATGAAATCCACTTTTAAAAGGTACATGGCTATTAGAAACTCAGTCACCTTTATGTATAGAATTCACTCTATTTTGACATTAATTTTCTATTTAACTGTTAATGAAGGTCCACTATACTACTGAACAAAATGTTTCCAGAGATCACCAAGTGAATCACTTCAGATTAAATAATACGCATACTCTTACATCAGAAAGGAAACAATATACTACTTAACACAAAATAATCTATAAAATATTATACCACACCACATGGAAACTAGAAGTAAGTTGCTCTGAACACTGTAGCAAAACTGAACGTGAACATGGAAGGAATATGGCAATTGTTTGCACCTTTTGTTTACTGGATTTACTTTTTTTAAAAATTATTTTTAATTACCATCAGGTTTATTGCTGGAGTTAAGAACTGGCACTATGCATTCACTGCTCCCAACAGCCATTTTTTTTCCCATTCTATTTCAGTTGATAGGACAGGGAGAAATTGAGAGGGAAGAGGGAGATAGAGAGGGAGAGCAAAAGAGAGGCATCTGCAAACTTGTTTCACTGCTTGTGAAGTGCCCACTTTGTAGGTGGGGAGTGGAGGCTCAAACCTGGGTCCTTGTACCTGGAAACATGTTGGTTCAGTTGCATGTGCCACCACCCAATTCCCTTTACTGGTATTTTATTGATTCTTTTCCAAGTATCTAAGAAGATAGTACAAAACACACTTGAATACTAGCACTGTGGAACATTACCCCCCTCCCCAATAAAAATTAAGATTCCAAATGATCTTACTTACAAGTAGAGCATAATCAGTAGGGACAAGGAGGGAGAAAACAAAATGAAACATTAACTGGGAATGTTGTAATGCTTCAAAGCAAAGGACTGTATGGAAGAAGGAGGAAGGAGTGGCAGGAGAGAACTGTGAAGTTCTGTTTCAGATGAAATTGCACTCATATATTACTTACTGCACTGTAAAGCATTAAAGCCCTCAATAATATAATATAAATAAATTAACATAGTAAAATAAAATAAATTGTGTATCTATTATATGTCTATTTTATTTTTTCCTTTGCCCAGTGGTTGTGTTACTCAGTGTCCAGTAAAGCTAACTTCCTTCAGTTTTAAGACAATCTTGGGGCTGGGGCAAACAGAATAATGGTTACATAAAAATACTTTAATGTATGAGTTTCTGAAGTCCTAGATTCAATTTCCAGGATCATCATAAGAGAGAACTGAGCAGTGCTCTGGTGGATCCACACACACACACCCCTCTTAAAACAGATGAATAAAATATTTTTAAAAAGAAAATTGTCCCTATTTCTTTATATAGCACAACTTCCACAATTTGTTTTTCCCACAGAAGGTAAGATCTGAGTTTTACAATTTCATTGTTCTTATTTTCTATGTATATACTTTTGGAGACAAGTTTAGGGAAATTTAACTTAAATAGGCTGTTTCCTTAAAGGCACTGTTGGGGAGCCCTTGCTCCTTCTGATTCAGGGTCCAACTCTAGAGAAAGAAAGGATTTAGAAGTTAATACTAGCTAATTAATCCAGCTCATTAGCTCAAAACCTCACTGAATGCTGAGAGTGCTGCTAATGTAATAAGCTTCCCAGTTAATGGAGTCAAAGATAACTTCAAAGAAGAGCTAGTATCTCATTCATTAACTTAATCAACTCTCTCGACACCTCATAGACAAGGAGCACATCCTGGTAGGTGAGCAATAAAGATGCAAGTGGATGTTCCATACTGTTATAGCACAACTGATTTAAAGCTAAAATTTGAACAACCATGAGTATACAAACAAAGCACATAATCACCTTTCAATAAGGACAGAAAAAAAAAAGGGTCATCTAGCAACTTTTGTCAGACTGTTCAAATGGTCCAAATACTCTTCACTATATAAAATGTAGCCAGTTTTTTTGTATACACAGTAAACATCAAATGTGTGCACAAAAGTTCTGTATATTATACTCTGAAACTACTCCACATATTTTTAGTATGTAAACAAAATGGAAATAAAAGTCAATATGAGACTTTATCACTGCTTTCTTTGAAAGATTCTCTAAGATAAGGTTAGGTGCAAGGCAAGAGACATTGTTCAGTGAGTAGAGAGAAGGACTCAAAAGGTAATGCACCCCATCTTTGATAAAAAAAACTGTATGCTAAAGCAGAGGTGTGTTCTGGTCTCTCTCGTTTGCTCATTATATATACATAACATAAATATTTAATATTAATGCAATGATAAATATAATACATACTAAAATAAAGTTATTAAAATTAAATAAAATTTAGTATGTACGTATATTAATTCTTTAAAATAGGGGGTCAGGCAGTGGTACACGTGGTTGAGTGAGTACAAATATTACCATGTTTAAGGACTTGCGTTCCAGACCCTGCTTCCCACTTGCACAGGGGAAGGTTCACTAGTGGTGAAGCAAGAAGCAAGCATATCTCTCTTCCTCTATCTCTACCTCCCCTCTCAATTACTCTCTGTCCTATCAAATAAAAATAGGAAAAAGAAAGAAAATAATGGCCATGAGGAGTGATAGATTTGTAGTGACAGTACCAAGTCTCAGCAATAACCCTGGTGGCAATAAAAATAAATAAATGAAAAATTACCTAAATTTTCACAGTATATTTAA
Source organism: Erinaceus europaeus (assembly GCF_950295315.1). NCBI lineage: Eukaryota > Metazoa > Chordata > Mammalia > Eulipotyphla > Erinaceidae > Erinaceus > Erinaceus europaeus. Next base: position 78,370,626 of record NC_080164.1, on the reverse strand, counting down.
AAAGTAGTATAGAGTGTTTTACACTAAAGGTGTGTTCTTAACATAAAATTTATTTTCTTCTCTATGCCAACGATTATGTGAACTTAGAATATACCTAAGCAAAATTTAGATTATGAAGTTCATTGAGAATGCATATATATACATCAAGTTTTGATGCTTTATTAGAGAAATAAAGATTTACAAAACAGTTGCTACATGGGTACAAATTTTCATCCTTCCCTGATAAATGTCTGCATACAGATTTCACCATCAACTTCAGTCCTCTTCCACTATGTGAATTGGGCCCTCAGTGCCTTCTCAACCTCTTGCCTCCACCCTCCCCACCCCCCAGACTCATGTCCTTGGCTTTGTTGCAATAGACCATTTCTAGTCCAATTTTCCCCCTGTATTTTGTATTTCTCTCCTTGTTTCTTAAATTCTGTCTCTAAGTGAGATTATTTGGTATTCATCTTCTCTTTCTGGCTGATTTCATGTAATATGATTACCTCAAGTTCCAGCTATGATAAAGCAAAGTGAATGATTTCACCATGTTAAGAGTTCATTCATATTCTATTGTATACATAAATATCACAACATTCTTAACTACTCATCTGTCATTGAACATCTGGATTGCTTCCCTGTTTAGACTTACAAATAGTGCTGGTATGAACATGTGTACATAGATCTCTTTGCAGAGATGTTTTTGTTTTCTTGGTAACTTTACAAGAGGGATTAATGGTTCTCAGGGTCTGTACATTTTTAATGATTTGGACTATTTCCTGACTGTCTCTCACATGGATTGAACCGACCACCAGCAGTATAGAAGTCTTCCTCCATAGGGGGTCAGGCAGTAAGTAGCTCAGCAGGTACTGGCTTAAGGATCCCAGTTCAAGCTGCGGCTCCCCACCTGAAGGGGAGTCACTACACAGGCAGTGAAGCAGGTCTGCAGGTGTCTTTCTCTCCCCCTCTGTCTTCCTTTCCTCTCTCCATTTCTCTCTGTCCTATCTAACAATGATGGCATCAATAAGAACAACAACTACAACAATAAGAAAACAAGAAAGGCAACAAAAGGGAAAATAAAATAAATACATATAAAATAAAATTAAAAAGTGTACGTGGTAGGAAGCACAAGGACTGGTGTAAGGATCCTGGTTTGAGCCCCTGGCTCCTCACCTACAGGGGAGTCGCTTCACAGGCGGTGAAGCAGGTCTGCAGGTGTCTATCTTTCTCTCCCCCTCTCTGTCTTCCCTTCCTCTCTCCATTTCTCTTTGTCCTATCTAACAATGACAATATCAATAACAACAACAATAATAACTACAACAACAGTAAAATCCAAGGGCAACAAAAGGGAAAATAAATAAATATAAAAAATTTTAAAACAAGAAATCATCCCCCCCATCCTCACCAGTACTCCTTGCTGATATCTTTTCTGATTTATGATATTCACACAGGTGTGAAGTGTTATCTCTCACTTTTGTTTTTATTTTCATTTCTCCAGTGATTAATTTTGAAGCGTTTGTTTTATATGACTGCTGGATATATGGATATCCTCTTTGGTGAATATTCTGTCCATACTCTTATTGATTCATGATAGCGTTCTTTATTTCTTGTTAAACTTGGTCTTTTTGACTCCATATATTTTGGTTATTAGTCCTTGGTTTGATGTATGATATGTAGAGTGCTCCCATTCAGTACATGATATTTCTGTTTTGGTTAACAGTTCATTTTGCTGTACCAGTGCTTTTCAGTTTGATGTGTGCCTCTGGTTCAAATTTGTTTTTTGTTTTTTATTGCTGTTAGACTTTATTAATATTTCTTTGCTGGGACAGACAGAAAATTAGAAGGAAGGAGGAGATAGAGAGGGAGAGAGACAGAGAGACATTGTCAATACTTGCTTCACAGGTCATGAAGCTTTCCCCTTGCAGGTGAGGAACAGGAGCTCAAACTCAGAAACCTGTGCATCTTAATGTGTGTGCTCAACCAGGTGTACCACTGCCTGGCTCCTGAACTTGAATCTTCAAAGGCATTTCTAAAGAAAACATCATAAAGTGTTCTACCAAGTTTTTTTTCTAAGTATTTGGTTGTTCTGGTCTAGCATCAATGTATTTGATTCTTCTGAGTTGACTTTTATACATCATGGCCTGCAGAGATCCAGTTTCTTTCTTTTGCATATTTCAACCAAATCCTCCCCAAATTGTTTGTCAAAAGACTCTCCTTTCTCCATCAATGTTCTAGCATACTTGTTAAAAAGTAATTGTCCGTAGATGTGAAAGTTAAAGTTATTTTTATTTCCACCCATATTTTAGTACATCTTGTCTTTGAATCTTCCAAATTATTTGTTGGATTATTGAATTTCTCTTATTTTTAAACGTGCTACTTAGTTATAATTCTGAAATACAGAGAATGGTCTGTCGTGTTCATAAATATTTAGGTTGCCAGATATTGTTATATGCCTCTTTCTTAGGTTTTATTTTGCTAGTAACCCAACTGGTATATGGTTTGGCCTAAGAGAAAGAGTAGCTACTGGTGAAGATAGATGAACAATGAAAAGATAAAACTTCAGTCCTCGAGATTTTTATTTCAAGTCAGTCACTTGAAGAATTCACCATTTTCTTAAAAAGAAGGCTACTTTTCTAGGATAGGCACATCATGCTTTATTTACCATTCCACAGTGTGTATCCTAGAAAGGAGTCTTATTCTCCTCCAGTAGCCTTAATCTCAACCCTTATTTTAAACATGATCAGGAGATTAAATTTTTGTTTATTTACTTATTTATTTATTATTGTCACCATGGTCATAACTGGGGTTTGATGGTTAACACAGACTCCACCTCTCTTTGTGGCCACTTTCCCCCCTTTTCCTTGATGGAGAGACAAAGGTGGATAGAAAATGAAAGAAAGAGATATATAGAAAGGAGAGACATCTGCAACACTGTTTCAGAGCTTGTGATGCCTTCCTGCAGGTGGATAATAGTGCTTGTGCATGGGATCATATTTGCTTTAATGAGTATGCCATATGCCACCCTCCTACCCCCTGATCAGAATTTATTGATAGTTTAATTATTCATTGGATAAAGACATAAAGAAATCTAGAAAGAATGGAGAAGAGAGAAAGAGAGAGGTAGCACTGTTTCTGCTTCATTGATTGTGAAGTCTTATCCCTGAAGATGAGGACTGAGGGTTTAAACCCAGATTCTTCATTTTTTTTTAAATTTTTTATTTAAGAAAGGATTAATGAACAAAAACATAAGGTAGGAGGGGTACAACTCCACACAATTCCCACCACCCAATCTCCATAACCCACCCCCTCCCATGATAGCTTTCCCATTCTCTAGCCCTCTAGGAGCATGGACCCAGGGTCGTTGAGGGTTGCAGAAGGTAGAAGGTCTGGCTTCTGTAATTTCTTCCCTGCTGAACATGGGCGTTGACTGGTCGGTCCATACTCCCAGTCTGCCTCTCTCTTTCCCTAGTAAGGTGTGTCTCTGGGGAAGCAGAGCTCCAGGACACATTGGTGGGGTCTTCAATCCAGGGAAGCCTGGCCAGCATCCTGGTGGCATCTGGAACCTGGTGATTGAAAAGAGAGTTAACATACGAAGCCAAACAATTTGTTGAGCAATCATGGATCCCAAGCTTGGAATAGTGCAGAGGAAGTGTTAGGGAGGTACTCACTGCAAACTCTAGTATACTTCTGCTTTCAGGTATATATTTTGCAGTTGTTTATGGATATGTGTGAACATAAGCTCTCTTTCACAGAAACTGGTGTATATCTAGGTTATGGGACTTTGTTAGAAAGTGAACTACCTGAGATGATATAAAAGGAAAGGTCTCACCCGAGTAATGAAGTTGAAGGGTTGTCATTCTACACATGAAGTCTCTGGACACAGTCTGAGGTGAAGCATGTTGAGGTGGCAGTTGTTGCGTTGGTTAGGTTGTGATCGGCAGATGCAATATTATTTGGTTTGGATTGGGAGATGCATACAGGAAGTGGGTCCTATCCAAGGGTTCCAGGACTGGGGGAAATAGGGGCTCTATAGTGGAGATGTGAGGTTCCTGCTGTCTTAGGGTTCAAAAAGACAATCGATAGTTAATGTTATCATCACATTATTTGTTAATTGGGTTAACTTTGAGAAGTCCTTTTGTTATGGTTTGCTGTACAGTATCCAGTATCTTGTATATAGCTGTGCTATTGGATGCTTCTAATCTACTTGGTCTAGGCTTTTGAGAGAGTCCGCATATCAAATACACAGCCTATATATTAAAAAGATTCAGTTTGTGTTTTGAGAAACTTTGAGACATACAATTGATTTTCCCCCTCTCATATTAATTAACTACTGATTTATATGTCTACATTTTGCTAGGAGTGTACATAAACACCATTCCCACCACCAAAGGACTGTGACCCATCCCTCCCGCCCACTCCCACCCCCCACTGGCCCAGGAAGCTGCATGTCTACCCCTCACCACTGGGTTTTTACTTTGGTGCCCTACTTACATTTTGATCAGGTCCTGCTTTTAGTTTCCCTTTCAGATCTTCTTAGTCAACCAAAAAGAGGTGTGTACTCCTATGTTCATAGCAGCACAATTCATAATAGCTAAAACCTGGAAGCAACCCAAGTTCCCAACAACAGATGAGTGGCTGAGAAAGCTGTGGTATATATACACAATGGAATACTATGCAGCTATCAAGAACAATGAACCCACCTTCTCTGACCCATCTTGGACAGAGCTAGAAGGAATTATATTAAGTGAACTAAGTCAGAAAGATAAAGATGAGTATGGGATGATCCCACTCATCAATAGGTTCTTCATTCTTGAACATGGTAACATGTGACCTCAACCTGGTATGCACCATCTGGCCCTGAAATTTATTTTTTTTATTTTTTATTGATTTAGTTAGATTTACAAGCCCATTGGATAAGAGGGGTACAATTCTACACAATTCCCACCACCAGAGTTCCATATCCCACCCCCTGTATTGTAAGATTTCCTATTCTTTATCCCTCTGGGAGTATGGACTCAGGGTCATTATGGGGTGCAGAAAGTGGAAGGTCTGGCTTCTATAATTGCTTCTCTGCTGGACATGGACACTGACAGGTTGACCCATACTCCCAGCTTGTGTCTATCTTTCCCTGGTGGGATAGGGCTCTTGGGAGGTAAGGCTCCAGGACACATTGATGAGGTCATCTGTCCAGGTAAATCAGGTTGGTGTAATGCTAGCATCTGCAACTTGGTGGCTGAAAATTATTAAGATATAAAGCTGAACAAATTGTTTAGTAATCAGGAACCTAAAAGTAAGAGTGTAGCAGATGAGATTTGGGGTTTCCATTTTGGAAAAAGTTAGGAAGTTTATTATAGGTATATTTCAACGGGCCCATAACTTTACTACTAATTTTTGCTTGAACCTGACAGCTAACATGCAGGTGGACTAAAGGTATCATCTGGAGAGTAGTTGTCAGAGTTGGAAATAAGACTGGAAAGCTGGATCAGAGAAGAGAGTAGCTCCCAACTATGGGAAAAATATACAAATGTTATTAACTGTAAACCCCATCGATCTCATTTTAAACTCTTTGTTTCTCACCAGTTTTAGATGCTCTAAACTAGTGGTGTTTTAAATTCAACAAACAACCATTCCTCAGTCCAAACTTACTTTTCCTCTGACTACAATGAATTCCATGCCAGCAAAATTTCCCTTCAGTTAATATCCCTGTATATTCTATCTTGCAGAAAATTCTAAGACTTTTTGATTTGATGTTGGCAGAACAAAGAAACAAATACCTCTCTTAAAAGGAATTGCTTTGTTCATTTGAATGATAAATTGCAAAGGTAGTAATCAGACTCAGAGTTCCATTGTAATACAAAAGAACAATCATTAATTTTTGAGTTCAAGGAGCTTTTTCAAAATTATGTTTTGAAATAAGCTCTATGCCATGTTTATATATAATTTCATGTGAAGATGAAAGTTCTACTTTGTAATTAATAGAAATTAATGCTTAGGTAATTGGCATTTTATAATTAAGAATCAAGCTTGAATTAAGAAAATGAGTAATAATGGTTTTTTTTGTAGAATGGAATTTTACAAATTGATTTTGATTCTTTTATCTATTTTTACATTGTAAATTCTTTCAATGTTCAAAAGTGAAAAACATCAAAATTTACGAAAAAGCAGCTGTTAATTTAAATCTCTCACTTGAAAAGTAAGGAACAAAATCACCACTACCCTACTGTTGGTGAATCTTCCACCTATTGTTAGGGAATGGGGACTTACCCACAGATTATTCAGGCACAGTAATGTATGTTCTAATGGGTGGACCACCACCAGACCCCACTGTCTTGGTTTAAATATATATAAAATTACACCAAGATGTATCAACCTGATACAGCAACCATAAGAGTCTCTGTACATTAGCAATATGAATTGGGTTTAGCAGAGCAGTTCTGGTGTTCTGGGACCAGCTGGGGTTTTGTTTCTTCTGTTATATATCTATAATGAGCTCTCAGAGAACCCTGGGAGGTTAATTGATATAATTTACCTCATCTTGCTCTACAAGGCTTTACATCTTCCAGTGTATATACAGGGCTTGCGAAAGTAGTGATGGCTAACCCAGCTAGGATGCTTTAAGCCTAAGAACCTGCTCTGGAAAAAGCCTCTTTGTTTGGGTAGTGGAGGCTGTTCAATTTGATGCAGTCACATTTTAGTTTTGGTTTACATGCAACTGGACTTGGGCCATTGGAAATGCTTATAAAAATTAGATGGGAAAAAGTTCTGCCTATATTTGATAGTTTCTGTTCTAACACCCAAGCACATTCAATCAAAAAGATCAGTGTTTCCCTATGTACATAGCAGCACAATTTATCATAGTCAAAATCTGGAAGCAACCAAAGTGTTCAACAACAGATGAGTGGCTGAAAAAGTTGTGGTATATATGCACAATGAATACTACTCAGCTCTTAAGAATGATGAATTCACCTTCTTCACCTCATCTTGGGTGGAGATTGAAGTTAAGTGAGATAAGACAGAATGATAAGGATGAATATGGGATGATCTCATTCACAGAATGAAGCTGAGAAATAAAAATAGAAAGGGGAAACACAAAGTAGAACCTGGATTGGATTTGTTGTGTTGCAAGAAAGCAAAGGAACCAGGGGGTGATTGGAGTGCTTTCAGTTCCTGGAGCATGATGGTGGAAGAGAACCTAGGCTGAGGCTGAGAGTGTTTTTCAGAAAACTGAGATATTTCACCCATGTATCAACAACTGTATTTACTGTAAGCCATTAATCTCACTTAAAAAAAAAAACAACTCAAAAACTCAGTGTCACTGTCACTGTCACTGTATCCTCATCAAATGAAGCCACAACACAGTCATTATTTAATGCTAGGAAGAATGATTCATGGGGCAAGGTGGTGGTGCACCTGGTTGAATGTACATATTACAGTGCACAAAGACCCATGTTTAAGTCTCCAACTCCCATCTGCAGGGGGGGAATCTTGAGGAGTGGTATACCAGGACTACAGATATCTCTCAGTCTCTCTCCCTCTCTACTCCACCTCTAGATTTCTGGCTGTCTCTATCAAATAAATAAATAAAAATAAGTAAAATTATATATATATACATATATATATATATATGGTTCTTGAGAAGAGGCAGTGGAGATCATCTGTGCAATCTAGTACATCAAGAGCATGTAGGACCTGGGAAATGTCACAGTCATGTGTCTAATATGGTGGCGGAAACTCTGAGCCATATGTTTGACAATGACTTGCACAGATTATTAAATACAATTGCTGAGAGGACTTTGGTGACTTTTGTGCTTCTGACTTCTGTTTTCTTGAGGCCTAGTGGTGCTTTTGTTCTTTCCTTACTTTAACAGGTAAGAGCTTTTTGGTGTCCATGAATCAATTACGTCTTTCTTTTCCCTGACTAGTTCAATGATGTTCTATTCATTTTCATACAAATTCCTGGGGTAAATATAAATTTCTTAGTATCTTCTTACTCTCTATTTGTTCTACTTGCATACCAATGTAGAGAGTATATTAAAACTAAATTATACATTCACTCAACTACCACCTTTCATTTTTAATCAGTTTTATTTCCAATAAACCAAGTGCCCATCTTCCTAACAAGCAATTCAATTGCCTTGTAGTTCTCCTATGGATATGTATAATGGTACTTTCAAATGATTTGAATATTCAGGTACTACCCTTTAATTCTGATTATTAGAGACCAAATATCATTTAGGAAATTAAAATCAACTTTTTATGACTTAAATAGAAAGAACTCATACTGAAATGTGAACAATGTTCATGAAATGTTAATAAATAAGACTAATGATAGTCCATGGTAATTTTAGGATGATAAAGCTATTAAACCATTTATAGCTAATGCTAATACCTTTCAGAGAAGAAGGTAATGATATTGGAATGCCATGCTCATAAGAAAACTGAACTTCAAATGCCTTTTATAATCACATATATCAAAAGTCCATTTTATATTGCTTTTCACATTTACTATATAGATGATGTTCAGTTCTCATATTAAATGCAATTATTATGGATATAAAATTATAAAATCAGGGTTGGTTTGCAGACTTTTGAAGCTCCACATACCTTTCTCTAAGTCTGTCCTTCCTCCCCAGTTTAAGGTGTATGTCCTTTTATAGTACCTCCAGCATATTGGAAAAAAATACATATTAAGAGCAAAGGGTGAATGATGTTTTTAGAAAATCAGAACACAGAGTGAGAGTTCTAAGTTTCTGAATGCAAAAAGAACCTCCATTAATGAACCACTCTGTGACCTGTGTGTCCTTGTATTTCTAAATGGAAACTATAAAACAAAGGATATTTTGCATTTCCAGAAAAGATACTGCCAGAATTAAGTAAAACTAGAGTGGTAATATGTCATATATATATATATATATATATATATATATATATATATATATATATATTCTTTCTTCAAATCAGTGAGTGTTTTGAGATTTTGAGTGCTATCTGAAATTTATAAAGGAAAATGAAGTATCATTACTGTCCCCATTTGCAGAAGATTCACAGGAAACTCTGAGGATTAAAATCACTTACAATTAGTGATAATAATGGTTCTTCCCTTTTATAACCTACTTCACATTCTGTTACCAAAATGCCTTGATAGAAGTTTATATGACTATAGTTTATATGACTTAAATCCAGTTTAAAACATTCATATTCCTGAAAGAAACAAGTGACAGAATCTCACTGAAGTATAATATATTTGCTCATTGAGATTCCTTCATTCCATGTATTATTCCCATTATTTGTAAATAAAGTGCATTGGCTAATTGCAGTCAATGAGCAGTCAAGCATGTGAATGAGACCACCATAAAGTGCTGATGTTGTGTTGCGCTGTTGTGTTGTGCTACCGAATGAAGTTCATCAGAGAGTTGGTGGAGCACAGGGAGCATTTGAAAAAGCTCTAAGAATACATTTACAAAAATACCAAAACTACATGAAGGGAAACTTAAGTATACTTTGTTTTGAGTGTTGGAAAGGAAATAATGATACACACAGGGACCCAGGTGGTTAATGTACTGTACATTATTACTACAGATGACAGAGTCTCAGTCTTTTCTTCCACAGAAGCTGCAAAGTCAGTTGATTATAGAGTGCCCTACAGAATAGCCTGTAAGTAAATTAACAAACATCACAGATGCCCTTTCTAAGACTTCTAGTTCACATGACTTTTGATTTTTAGCTAGTGGACCACTGTGCAGGAGAAAGTTTCTCAGTGACTTTTACCTTACTACAGCTTTTAAATCAGTCTCAGATTAAAAAGGGAAAATGACAGTAACCCAGGATCATTGCAATTTAAAAAAGAAATGGTTTGACTATAATAAGTTTATGCCTGGGAATTTTCACCTGTATACAATTACACTACTACCAGTGGATTTATCCTCCTCTCTCCTTTCCTCTCTTTCTCCCTTCCTTTCTCCATTTTTCTAGATAGAGGATAGGCAAAGAAGACACACACACACACACACACGCACACACGCACGCACGCACGCACGCATGCACGCACACAGAGAAAGAGAAAGTGACAGAGGCACAGAGAGAAAGAAAGACACCACCACATCACAATTCCACCTACAAAGCTCGCCCCTTACAGGTATCCCATGTGGAAGCCAGTGTCAGGGCCTGTATCCGTGTCCATGTGCTCCAACAGATAAACCCATTCCCCATTACCCTCTTGATTTCTTAGATATGAAAAATGCTCCTTTTCATGACAGTTCAGTTTTAAGTATTTACCTGATTTCAGAGCTACTGGTTTTCATTTCTATGTTTATCTGACTCTCAGAAGAGTCTGCACATACAAATTTATAGATATTATTATCTATTTCTTGCAATGACTAGATAAGGACCATCCATGGTATATAATGCAGTGAACCAAATCCTAGCCCAGGATTAATATGCACTTTGACACTCTTTTAATAATTTGGTTACTTTGGAGGAAATGAGTCATTCCTTTAAATGAATGTGTGCAATAGTCTATGCCCAGTAAATGTCACCTGGGGATAATTTGGTGAACTTTTTATGTTTTCCAGTTTTACTGTTCCACCTGTTAATAGGAAAAGAGCTAAGAAAGGATTACTTAACTCTTAGGAAGGTTTTCATAAAAATTCTTCCTACTGAAATGTCAGAACGAAGTGGTTGCATTTCTATGCTTTTTCAGAATTTTGGTGTTCCCTAAGCCCAATCACAGATATCTTTACCTATTTGACACATAGTGAAATCCTATGAGGCTTCCAAAAATGGAACTGATGATAAACATTTCATTTCTGGTTCTGTCCTGAATTATAGGGAGACGTCTCTATGAAAACTAAAGAGGGGCCTGGTGGTGGCACACCTGGTTGAGTGTACCTGTTACAATGCTCAAGGACCCAAGTTCAAGTCCCCGGTCCCCACCTGCAAGGGGAAAACTTTGCAAGTGGTGAATCAGAGTTGCAGGTGTCTCTCTGTCTCTCTCCCTCTCTATCTCTTCCTTTCCCCTCAATTTCTGGCTGTCTCAATCCAATAAACAAATAAAGATAAAAAAATTAAAAAGAAAAAGACACTATAGAGTTGGACAGATCAAACTTTATATTTAGTATCTTACAGTTTGGTCATGTTTCTTGTAATTTATCTTTTATCTCTCTATCTGGATGTGAATTAATATCTTGAATCCAAAACATGTACAAAGTATAATTGTGAATAGTATGCACTTTTCAGATTCTTTTTGAGAGCATAACTACTTATTAAAGGTTATATCCACATTGAGTGTAATGAGAAATAATCTCTTATTAAGACTTGCTGAAAATAGTATTTGTTTTCTATCAGAAGCCACTGTGTCTCATCCAGAAAAACAAAGCAACCTATAATGGCTTAATTTTCTCAATTTCTCAAAGAAAAAAGAAAATAAAAAAAGAATAGCTGCTGTGAATTACATGAGTCAAGGTGAAAAAGCAGAATGAAAAGTTTATTTGTCTATTACATGTCTTTATTTCATTCATTCTTTACATTTTATTTTAAATGACATAGAATAAGGGAAATATAGAGAGGCAGAGATAAGGAAAGTAGCTCACAGTACTGTTTTAATACATGTGAGTCTCCCCCACCCCCTTACAAGTAGAGTACAAGGCCGTGAACCTGGGTCTTTGAGCATAGCAATGTCTGTGCTCTATCAGATGCATCACTGCTTGAACCTGATTCCAGGTTTTTATTTTTACTTATTTATTTTCATATAATAGAGTTGGGCCAGCAAGACAGCTCACATAAGAGAGTGCTTGCCTTGCTATTCAGGTAACCACAATTTTAGTCCAGACCTGACTCAGTGGGGAAAGTTTCTATGCTTTGGTGACTGTGTTCCTCACATTCTGTCACTGTCTCCCTTCCCATTTGAAAAAAAAAAAATAGAGAATTAAAACCCTAGAGATATAAAAAACAATACTGCTCCTTAAATCTCATAAGTTTGCAAAAGCATTGTTAATTCCTTTAGACTATAACTAAAATAGGCCTACTAACTACCTACAAAAAGGAGGAACCCCCCCCCAATTTATCATCTGCAGTATTCCAGCCTTTAGGTTCATGATTAATCAATCAGCTGTTTGGATTTATATGTTAACTGTCTGTACAGCCACCAGGTTCCAGATGCTAGCATAATGCTAACCAGACTTCCCTAGACAGACAACCCCACCAATGTGTCCTGGAGCTCTGATTCCCCAGAACCCTGCCCCACTAGGGAAAAAGAGAGCCAGGCTGGGAGTATGGATCTACCTGTCAATGCCCACGTTCAGCGGGGAAGCAATTACAGAAACCAGACCTTCCACCTTCTGCACCCCATAATGACCCTGGGTCCATATTGCCAGACGGATAAAGCATTGGGAAGCTATCAAGTGAGGGGATGGGATACGGAGTTCTGGTGATGGGAACTGTGTGGAGTTGTATCCCTCTTATCCTATGGTTTTGTCAGTGTTTCCTTTTTATAAATAAATGAATATATATATAAACAAATACAACACAAAAATGTGTGTCCTGACATGACTCTATACACGTTTCTGCATACACACAGATCTGAAGAGAAACTTTTATGAAATAACTTATCTTTGGTCTTATTCATAAACTATAGTTTGAGGGGCTCGGGCGGTGGCACAGTGGGTTAAGTGCATGTGGCGCAAAGCACAGGGATCGGCGTAAGGATCCCGGTTTGAGCCCCCAGGTCCCCACCTGCAGGGGAGTCGCTTCACAGGCAGTGAAGCAGGTCTGCAGGTCTCTATCTTTCTCTCCCCCTCTCTGTCTCCCCCTCCTCTCTCCACTTCTCTCTGTCCTATCCAACAACAAACAACATCAACAATGGCAATAATAATAACCACAACGAGGCTACAACAAGGGCAACAAAAAGGGGTAAAAATGGCCTCCAAGAGCTGTGGATTCTTGGTGCAGGCACCGAGCCCAGCAATAACCCTGGAGGAAAAAAAAAAAAAAATATATATATATATATATATATATATATAGTTTGATACATTCTTTTCTAGTTAATTCAATTGTAAATTAGTTTATTTGCATTCACTGAATTGATTTTATCACTTGCTAATGAATTGTGATTTATCATAGAAAACATTACTTTAATCTATATTTTTTTAAATCTCAGGAAGTGACTTTTATCTTAGTAATCACAGAGGTGTTGAAAACATAATTCTCATATACCCAGCAAGTGGAATTGTGTCAAAATTTCATGTAAAATATTAATGAGGATGCAAAGATGAAATCATACAACCTAGGCTGAAAAATAGTTGAATGATTTATATTATTAAAGGAAAAATTAATTCTGAAAATAATATTATAAAGTTAAATATAAGACTGAGTATCTTTTTTACCTATGACCAGTTAGGGTTAATTTTTCTAATGAATTATAAGACTATAATAACTTATCAATTTCTGATACTTATATAGAAAAAGTATCTATTATCCAGTGAGGAAATGGTCAGCCTCTCAGCTATTTTAACAACAACAATAAAAAATGTACATAAAGTAATGCTAACAATACTAGCTTACATCATGCAAAATCTGAAACACTCTGCTATAGTATGATAGACCCAGCAACTTAAGGAAATTACTGCCAAACAAAGGAAGATATTGGACTCATTAAACATCGTGGGTGGAACACTACTGTGAAGATGCACTTCAGAGGTTCCTAGTGCTAATGTCTCTGAGTTCACACAGTAGACATGCTGACAACCTTGCAAATGCTATAAAATAGAATCACTTACTATTCTTGAAAAGAAATACTATAGCCAAAATGGAGAGGTAGTGTGAGGTAACTTCCTAGTGCAAGAAGCAGCAAAGAGGAAGCCTACTATGGGAGCAATCTCCCAAATTTCCTCTGTATGTCCCTCCAGTACTTGGATTTATAAAGTTAGTACAGAGTAGCAAGTCACAATAATGTGGCTGGCAAAGTCTCCCATTCCAGCAACTGCAAAACTAAGACACCTATCATAGTGAGATAAAAATTGTGTCTTCAGCTCCCAGTAAAATGATAAAGAAAAAGGAGGAGGAGGAGGAGAAGTGGAAGAAGAAGGAAAAGAAGGAGGAGGAAAAGAAGAAGAAGAAGGAGGAGGAGGAGGAGGAGGAGGAGTTGGAGAAGGAAAGAAGAAGATGGAAGAAGAGGAAGAGAAGGAGAGAGAGAGGGAGAGGGAGAAGGAGAGGGAGAAGAAGATGAAGTAAGCCTGGAGTTGAGAGACTATGATGGTTATGCAGACTGTCATGCTATCTTCAGGGTGCCAGACTCAGTCTCCACCACCATCATAGGCCAGAACTGTACAGTGCTCTGGAGCAAAAAATAAACAAGGTAAAATAAGTGGAAGAATACTACAGTCTCTAAATTTATATGATAAGATGCTAAAGTGTTTTCAGTGTTATCATATACGCTCTTAAGACTGTCAGATTTAATATATTAGGTTGTGATGAAATGCTATAGCTTTGTATCAAGAGTTAAGCAAGCATCATTCCCCTTATTTTAAGCACAATACCTTTTTTCTTTGTCAGAAACGTGTGGCTGGATAACTAAATAAACACAGACACAGTATTACTATAGTTTAAATAGTGTTACCTTTTCATATTAAAGGGACATAGGGGGTAGAAAGCATAATGGTTATGCAAACAGACACTCATGCCCTAGGCTCTGAGGTCTCAGGTTTAATTCCCCACACCACCATAAACAAGAGCTGAGCAGTGCTCTGGTGAAAAAGAAATAAATCAATAAAGGGGTAAGTGTAGATCACTTTTAGGTCGACTGTTATTATTATTATTTTTTCTTCTTCAGAAAAACAGGTTTATTCAGAGCGGGGAAGCAAGTGGGGTGGGCCGGTGTATCAATCCTTCTTGGATGCTATCTTCCTCGTGGAGGCCAGCAAACTGCTCAGCTGCTTCCCTTAATGTTGGTGCAGATATGGGTGGTCACCTGCTTCTTGATGGACTTGAGCACCTGCTTGTCCTTGGAGACCTTGAGTAGCTCCACATCATGGTGCGGCATTGTGACCCTTGTTGAGGCCAATGACCATGAGGTAGTGCATGGCCATGGCACTGCTCTGCTCAGGCTGCCAAGGTGGAAGGCCAGGTCTACTATTCTAATATTGAACACACTTGCTTTGTTAATTTTAAGTAAAAAACATTACATATTATGAACACTACAACATGCTCACTTTTGTTATTCTAAGGTAATTTTTCTACAGAATTTATAGAATTACTATAAATAATCTACTAGAAATCGTGATTATTTTAAAATTTAACATGGATGATACATTCTCTTTTTAGATTTTTAATGATTTAATTATCTGCTTTTGAATAAACACAGAGAGAAATTGAGAAGGGATGGGGAGATAGAGAGGGAAACAGACACAGACAGCCCTGCTTCACCACCCCTGAAGCTTCCCCCTGTAGGTCGGAGGAGGGGCTTAAACCTGATTCCCTGCATACTGTAATGTGAGCACTTAACCAGATGTGTCACTGCCTGGCCTCTTAAGTGATGAATATTTATAAATACATATTTTAATTATTAATAAATATATGCTTAAGATAAAACCATAAATATACATTTGTAGTAGCATTTATAAAACAGGTTATATTATATATCCACTTTTGAAAATTAATACATTTTGCCAAATTAAAATAGATTGAAAACCCTCAATTTGTATTACCTTCATTCCAGTGTGTGAATATGTATATTTTAATTGTTTGTGTTAGTGCTGGGCTAGCATGGGGGTGCCTCTTCCCGGGTGCGTACTCTCTGGGTTGGAGAGAATGCTACCGGAGCCAGCCTGGGCTGCTACTCACTCAGCTATTTGAGAGAGATGACTCATGAACCAAGCTCGTGGTGAGGCAGTGCAATTCTTTATTGATCAGAGAGCCAAGGCTTTTAAAGGGCAGACCGGAAGTGGCAAGTCAGAAACAGAAATGGCTAGGAAAGGGGCGGAGAAAGGCAAAAGGGGCTGGAAAGGTAAGAACTTCCTTAGCAACTGTTACAGGTATTTAACTGGTAGTATTAATACCACCCTGTAGGCAGGGAGAGTCTTGATGTTTGAAAGAAGATAGATCAAAGGAATGGAATGGATGGGGATCTTTCAGGCAAAACAATGATTATGTAGATAGGCCATAGTATCAGGAATGCAGGGTGTTTTGTGAGGTTCCTCACAATTTCCCTACAGTGTTAGCAAGAAATTAAGTTGTTTCAAACTTTCAGTTATAGTGAGACACCTGCAACATTGTTTCACCTCTTGTGAAGCTTTCCCCTTACAGGTGGGGACCAGGGACTTGAACCTGAGTCTCTGAGCATTGTAACACACACGCTCAACCCAGTTCACCACCACCCAGCCCCAGTGCTGGCATATTTTTACACATGATTTCATATACAAAGTGTATACATATATATGCATGTGTGTATGATATTCAGTATAAAACTCTTAAATTTAAAAGTATCACTCTGTTTAATGCTTATTAATAATCAGTAGTCTAAATGAGGGCAAAATTCAATTCCTATAAGTGTCATCTTCTTATCTCTTCAGAGTGTATTTCAATGAAGCAATCTTTGTCTCTCTCACATCCAGATTCCACACCACGTGAAGCCATTGCCATATTACAGTTATGACCAGCCTGTGATGGGGTACTGCCAGGCTCACCAGCCACTCCACATCAACAAGGGCTATGAAGTGGTATCTACAGAACAAGACGAAAGCCCCAGAATGGAGCTCGGCCGTGACCACAGCTTCATAGCCACCATCGCCAGGTCGGCAGCGCCAGCTATTTACCTGGAGAGAATAACAAACTAATGAGCAGAGCCAACTCCGCATTGGGGGTGGGGTAGGGGGTAGGGTCTTTATCTCAAAGAAGAATTGGTATCTAAAAGTGCTCATTTAAGCCAGGTTATCATTCCTGTAAAACATTTATGGCCTAGAGGAAAAGGAAAAACAAAACAAAACAAAACTACTTAAAGAGGACGGTAGATGCACCTGCAACATAACCAGGGGCAGTGGACTTCCTTTAAGACATCTAAAAAAAAAATGCTTCTGGATGTAAATAGTTAAAGTGTCAAGTTCTTATCAAAATAGATTTCACCCTAGCAGCATATATGTTTGTTTGTATATTTGCTTTTTATACACTGCATGGTTCCTAGGCTGGAGAACCACAGGGGGTGGGGGGAGTACAGGGATGGGTGGGAAGTTGGGGAAACAATAGTTTTCCTTGTTAGGTGTGTATAACTCACAGAATTTCAGTTGTTTTCTCTCATTTTTTTTCTTTAACCTGCTATTTGTTCTTATTCTTTTTCTCTTTAATTATTTTATTTTGTTATTATTTGTTTTTGGTCAAGTGATTCCCTTTCTGTATATTAACATGGGTATTATTATTGTTGTTGTTGTTGTTGTCATTGTACCAAAATAAGATTTGCTTTATCACAGACGACAAGGTACAAAGTTGAGAAGTTTAACAAAACTACTGGAGTGAAACTGCAATAAAAAATGAGCAAATGATTCTCCAAGATACAGGATGTTCACAATGTAAGGAGTTCTGATTCTTTCCTATCGGCAGTTCTCACTATGAGCTACCACTCTGTAAGAAATCAGAGAGACGGTGCTATGAAGACCTCAATTTGAAAAGACCACCAGAAATAGTATCCAGTGGCCTATGACTATATAAAGGACAATGGCCAGGTGATCAATGAATGTTCTGCCAAGCCAACAAATTTCTAAACATAAGATGATATGTAACATTGCTTTTAAAATTAGTCATTACCTTTTGTGTAATTTTTTAGTCAATAAAAGGGAAATTGTCAGAAAAATAAATATATTATTTTGTGGTTGGTACACCACAGCCCATCTAATGTTGAATGTTTTATTTCTATTTTGTGAAATTTACATGAGATGATTTAACATTCTATTGCTATTACCAAGTGTCTTCTTTAGGTTCTGTACGCAAGAAGTAAGGCTCTATGAGGTGTATAAAAATACTATGAGCAGGGATCAGGCAGTAGTGCAGCAGGTTAAGTGCACATATGGCGGGAAGTGCTAGGACCAACTTAAGGATTATGGTTTGCGCCCCCAGCTCCCCACCTGTAGGGGGGATCACTTCACAAGCGGTGAAGCAGGTCTGCAGGTATCTATCTTTCTCTCACCCTCTCTGTCTCCCCTCCTCTCTCTAGATTTCTCTGTGTCTTATCCAACAACAACATCAATGGCAACAATAACAACAACAAAGGCAACAAAATGGGAAAAAAATCACCTCCAAGAGCAGTGCACTCCTAGTGCAGGCACTGAGCCCCAGCAAAAACACTGGAGGCAAAGAAAAAAAAAAAAAAAATATATATATATATATATATATATATATATATATATATATATATATAATGGGTGGATGGTGGGAGGGAGATGGGCAGGGTGGAAGACCTTGGCACACCCCATTAAGCGCACATAGTAATAAAACAAGGACCCAAGCAAGGATACGGGTTCGAGTCCCCGGCTCCCCACCTACAGAGAAAACAAGCTTCAAAACCGTTCTGTGTGTGTCTTTCTGTCTCCTTCTCTATCTGCCCTCCCCTATCAAGTTCTCTCTGTCCTATCCAATAAAATGGGGGGGGGGATGACCACCAGGAGCCGTGTATTTGTAGTGGGGGCACTGAGCAACAGCAATAAACCTGGATGCAAAAGATAGATAGATAGATAGATAGATAGATAGATAGATAGATGATAGATAGATAGATAGATAGATAGATAGATAGATAGATAGATAGATAATAGTCACTATAATAATTTACAACTATAGGGGGTTAGCTGGTAGTGCAGCATGTTAAGCACACATGGCTCCAAGGGCAAGGGCCAGCATAAGGATACCACTTCGAGGTCCCGGCTCCCCACCTGCATGGGAGTCGCTTCACAGGTGATGAAGCAGGTCTGCAGGTGTCTTTCTCTCCTGCTCTCTGTCTTCCCCTCCTCTGTCCTATCCAATAACAACAACATCAATAATAAAAACAATAATAATAACCACAAGAACAATAAAAAAACAACTAAGGCAACAAAGCAGGGGAAAAAATAGCCTCGTAGAGCAGTGGATTCGTGGTGCAGGCACCTAGCCCCAACAACACTGGAGGCAAAAATAAATAAATAATTGACAACTATATTTAGCAAGATATGATGTAACAGCTAAAATTATATAGCAATACAAGATAAAGGTGGGGTAAAAATATACATAGAATTGTTAGAGGTGTTACCATATTTCAGGAGAGAACTGTGTGGAAATTGTTATTTAAAATAAGTGATGTGCTCACCCTCATTTTAACAAAGTATAGGCCTATATCAGCTGACTCATTTTCACTTGACTCCCTTAGTGTTGTATGCTCTGTCCCAAGACCTCTTTTGGTTCAGTTTTTTATATCAGTCTCAATATAGTCATTGAAACTATTAGCCTAGGTTTCCTTTGATTTTACTTTACTTTATTACATTTTATTACCACCAACTTTGTCTCTAGGGATTAGAACCTATACAATGATGACACTCACTCGGTAGCAAGTTCTTTTTTCTTTTTTTTTTTTATTCAATAAGACAGTAAGAAATAGAGGAGGGAGAAAAAGCAAGGAGGAAGAATAAAGAGACACTTGCAGCAATGTTTCACCCCTCTTGAAGATTCCTACTTTCAGGTAAGGAGAAGGGGTTTGGACTTGGGTTCATTTACATAGTAATATGTTTATTCAATTAGGTGTGTTAGTGCCCAGCACCATAGTTCTAGTTTTAAAATAAAATATAATTTTGGAACTTATTTTATTCTACATTAGGCCAAGTTTTGTATCCTGAACAGTACTAATATGTGTTAGTATTAGTGGGGCTTTCAGAAGAGGTAGGATGATAGCTGACATCCAACTAATTCCAAACTTTAGTAAATAGCAAAATAGAAACCTTTCTTAAATGTTATTTTATTAGTGATTCCACATAATTCCCACCACCAGAGTTCCCTATACCATCTCCTCCATTGGAAAATTTTCTGCTCTTTATCCCTCTGTGAGTATGGACCAAAGATCTTTATGGGGAGCAGAAGTTGGAAGGTCTGGCTTCTATAATTTCTTCTCCAGTGAACATAGGTGTTGGCAGGTATATCCATACCCCCAGCCTGTTTTTGACTTTTCCTAGTGGGGTAGGTCTCTGGAGAGATGAGGTTCTAGGACACATTAGTGAGGTCTGCTCAAAGAAGTCAGGATGGCTTCATGGTAGATCTGCAATTTGATGGCTGAAAGGCATTAAAATGTAAAACATTACAAATTGCTTAATAATCAGGAACCTAAAGGTAAGAATATAGCAGATGAGATTTGGTATTTTCAGGTTATAAGAGGCTAGCAAGTCTATTTTAAGTATATCCCAAAAGGCCTGGGACTTTATTAATTTATAAAAGAAACATTTGAATCCTCTCATATGATAATGAAATTGTATAGAGAACTGGACAAGTTATTTTTATCTCACACACTTTGTTTTACTACTACCATTTTTAGCAGGGCTTTAATTAAAATTATCTTTTAATTGATAAAATATTGTATCATACTAAAAGTAGTTCATCCAAAGTCATTGTTCACATTGGATCACAGGACTATTTCTGTTACATTCTGGTAACTTCTCTGTTAACATTTATAATCTGATTTGTATCCCATTTCCCAATTATTAAAGCTAAAGTACTGAATTAACAGTTAAAAAGTTAAAGATGATAATTTAGTGGCATGATTTTTTTTTATTGATAATGATCTTGATAAACCAGTGGATTAGCTCACTTGGATAGTGTGTTGCTTTGCTATGAGCACACCCAGGTTTAAGGTCAGCCCTCACTGCATTGAAGGAGGCTTCCATGTAGTGTTTACTTTCATTTTATCTTTCTACTTCTCTGTCTCTATATAAAACTAATAGTGATTATTTTTGCATATTATATGTTCTATATAGTATAAATTGTCAAATTATACATATGTATTCATATTTAGCAGAATAGTTTGGGTTTATGCTCAGATCACACCTACTTATCCATCATTTACTACACTACAATCTAACTTGAGGCAATTTACTAGGGATTCTGCTTGAAAAATCCTTACCAAAGTTGGTTTCAGTCACTTGTGCATTCTGTTTAATCTCGAGTGTTATAAGCAGAAGATTCTTACATTGATGAAATCCTTCATGGCACCTAAAACTCCCATATTTTAGCCAATATTTCTCTCAATTCTAATGTGAAAGCAGGCTTATGAAAATCTTAGGTTCTCTGAACATGAACACATTTAAAATTATATTAATTATAGAATAAATTTATACTGAGTGACTTATGCTTAAATAAAGATAAACACAAATAAACAAAAGTTACCAGACCAACTTTAGCTAAGTAGTTTTAAAAAGATCCTTAACTGAAAAAACCCAGGGAGGGGTCAATGACATTTTTTATTTTATTTTAAAAGACAGTATCTTGAAAAAAATAGTGATGCTCCAAGAAAGTAATTAGGAGCTTATTATGGAAATATTGATCCTCCAAGTCAATTTCAATCATATATATGCTGAAAGCCTGATATAGTAAATGGGAAATCAAGGCTTCTTTATTCAGCCTTCTTTAGACTAAATTGCTATCTGGATTCCTAAATTCTAAGGAGTGAACTTATCTATGCATGATAATATCACTATCATTCGTGTTTACTCAAATACTTTTCCATGAAAACTGATTGCCCCAGAATTCATACAATATTGATGGAACTGGAAGGGCTCATACCTAGTGAAACAATTTGGAAGAAGAGAACTGCAGAATAACCTTGTTCATGTGTGGGATTTTTAAAGCAAAGCAAGGTAACAGAAATGGTGAGATGTATAATAATCTTTGGCCTGTGTCTGTCTGCAGGTCTGGCTTGAGTAAAGGAGAGGGGAGGGCTTATAGATAGATGGTAGCCCAATGTTAAGCCTGGGAGAAAGTACACTTTAGTGGTGAGTCTGGTAGGGATATCTGAAATTATATTCTTGAGACAGTAATTCTCAAGAGTTTTGTAAAACAACATTTTCCCAACAAAAGGGTTTATTAAAAAAAGCGAACACATATGTTCTGCTTCACTTCTATGCTAGTATGCTGACAAAAGTATAAATATTTGGTGGTCTAAAAATAGATGCTGCCAAGATGCCAACTGGACTTCCCTGGGCAGATGACCCCACCAGTGTGACCTAGAGCACTGCTTCCCCAGAGCTCTGCCCCACTAGGGAACAAGAAAAGTATGTTCTTTAAAAAAAAAAGTGTGTATATATATTTCCATGTTTACATATAGTATAATGTACTCCTACTCTTGAACTGTACAACAGCTTTATTAAATGAAAGACTCTCTATATTTTAATTTCTATAATAATAAATCAAATGTCATATTAACACATTTATCTGGTTTAAATGAGAGTGAATAATTAAAATGATAAGAAATGGTATGAGGAATAGAAAATTGAATCTCCATATATGACATTTCTCTTCCCTTGTATGAAATTAGACCTATTGTGTCTACTTTAAAGCAGTGGGACAAAAGGTAGTAAATCACTAAATAACACACAGAAATGCAGTGTGCATTTGTTATTTGAGTTAAAAAAAAATCTTGACGAGTTACAAGCCTTAGGCTTTGTCATTCATTTTTCTGTGTTTTCTAGTACAGAGATCCCCCTGAGATAAGAAATAAGAATCCTGGTGAGAATAAGAGATGAGAGGGCCAATCACAGGTCTTGATTTATCTTAAGTCATTTCCATACAAGACCCAGGCTTTCCATTACAGGTTTTAAAACAAATTTTAAAATTACTATGACTGTTATTTTCCATTACAGTCTATTTTTCAAACTGACATTGTGAAAAAAAAAATACATGAAACTAAGGTTAGACATGAGCTCAGACTTCTGTATATGTTAAGAATGTTACCCTGGGAGTAGGGCCTAGCGCAGAGCGTTAAGCTCAGGTGGCGCAAAGTGCAAGGACCTGTGTAAGGATCCTGGTTCCAGCCTCCGCTTCCCCACCTGCAGGGGAGTTGCTTCACAAGCGGTGAAGCAGGTCTTCAGATGTCTATCTTTCTCTCCCCCTCTCTCTCTCTTCCCCTCCTCTCTCCATTTCTCTCTGTCCTATCCAACAACAACGAAGACATCAAAAGCAACAACAACAACAATAACTACATCAATAAAACAACAAGGACAACAAAAGGGAATGAATGAATGAATGAATGAATGAATGAATGAATGAATGAATAAATAAATAAGAAAAGGGAGAGAAGGGTTAATATTGTAGCAGGACCATTTATGAAGTTTTTCTCTTATACATTGGGTCCAGGAACTTGAAGCTGGGTCCTCATGCATGGTAGTGTTTTTGCTCTCCTGAATGTACCAACATCTGATGAGGCATTTTAGTAATATTTTTAAGGAGAAAAAAAGTGAGAGGAAATTCTCAAATTGGCTTTGCATAACTACCACAGTATGTCTTGTACAAATGGGATATAATGCCAGTAACCACAGAGGAAAGCTGTATATCCCTTCAGCTGTCCTCAGTAGTTACAAATATGGTAAACCTTACAATAATTCCTATGATACAGATATTTTTATTCCCAACTGCATTGGATTGTACAATTTTAACTGAGATGGTTGTCATTTCAAAACTATAAAGTTAGTTTCCAAAAGAGTACAGTTGGGATCAACTTGTATACTTAATGAAAGCCTCAGGTTAATTAGGGGCACACTCATGGAAGAGAAACAGTTTTTGGTGTAGTCATAGACTACTAATATCTATGAATATAACTTTCTAAAAGATAGTCTTATTTTTTAAAAAAATAACATTCAAATTTTCATCACAGTTGTAATACATTTTATCAAAGTATATTATGCTGACAGTAGAATGAATACCAAATTCTACATAAGCTGAGTATTTCCATTCTTAATATTTTATCGTGATTCAAACAAAACAGGGATACTGGGTTTATTTACAATTTTCAATTTACCTAGAACACAATAAGTTGAGTACTGAAATACTGAAAATTGTAAGGGATTTATGGAATAAATTGGAGGATTTTAGAATAAAGAAGAGATTGACCACAGTGGAGTAAAACTAACATTTAACAACAAACAGAATATTATTAAAAGTCACAGAATCTGGAAACTAAACAACATACTGCTTAAGAACCACTGGGTCAGAGAGACACTCAAGCAGGAAACACAAATGTTCCTGAAAACAAATGAAAATGAAGACACAACCTATCAAAATATTTGGGACATGGCTAAAGCAGTACTGAGAGGGAAACTCATAGCCATACAATCACATATTAAACAACAAGAAAAAACCCAAATAAACAACCTTATTGCACACCTTAAGGACTTAGAGTAAGAGGAACAAAGGAACCCTAAAGCAACCAGAAAGAAAGAAATCACTAAAAGTAAAGCAGAAATAAACAACATCGAAAATAAGAGAACCATACAGAAGTTATCAATGAAGTCAAATGTTGGTTCTTTGAAAAATTAAACAAGATTGACAAACCCCTAGCCAGACTAACTAAACAAAAAGGGAGAAGACTCAAATTTATAGAATTGTAAACGATAGAGAAGATATCACAACTGACACCATAGAAATCCAGAAAATTATGTGAGACTTCTATGAAGAACTATATGCCACCAAGCTAGAAAATCTGGAAGAAATGGAAGAATTTATAGAAGCATATGCCCTTACAAAACTGAACCAAGACAAACTACAAAACCTAAATGCACCAATCACAGACAAAGAAATCAAAACTGTTATTAAGAATCTACCCAACAACAAAAGTCCTGGACCAGATGGCTTCACAAACGAATTCTACAAAACCTTCAGGAAACAGTTAATACCCATACTCCTAAAGTTTTTCCATAAGATTGAAGAAACAGGGACACGCCCTTCCACTTTCTATGAAGCCAAGTATCACTCTGATACCCAAAGCAGATAGAGACACAACAAAAAAGGAAAACTACAGACCAATATCTCTGATGAACATAGATGCCAAAATATTAAACAAGATCTTGGCCAACCAAATACAAGAACACATTAAAAAAAATTGTTCATCATGACCAAGTGGGATTCATCCCAGGAATGCAAGGCTGGTTCAACATCTATGAGTCAATCAATGTCATCTACCACATCAATAAAAGCAAAGCCAAAAACCACATGATTATCTCAATAGATGCAGAGAAAGCCTTTGACAAAATCCAACACCCATTCATGCTCAAAACTCTACAAAAAATGGGAATAGATGGGAAATTCCTCAAGATAGTGGAATCTATATATAGCAAACCTACAGCCAACATCATACTCAATGGACAGAAGTTGAAAGCATTTCCCCTCAGATCAGGGACTAGACAGGACTGCCCACTGTCACCGTTACTCTTCAACATAGTATTGGAAGTTCTTGCCATAGCAATCAGGCAAGAGAAAGAAATCAAAGGACTACAGATTGGATGGGGAGAAGTCAAGCTCTCACTATTTGCAGATGATATGATAGTATACATAGAAAAACCAAAAGAATACAGTAGAAAACTACTGGAAGTTATTCGGCAATATAGCAAGGTATCAGGCTATAAAATCAGTGTACAAAAAACAGTGGCATTTCTCTATGCAAACACTAAAACTGAAGAAGAAGGCATCCACAAACTACTCCCATTCACTGTTGCAACAAAATCAATAAAATACCTAGGAGTAAAGCTGACCAAAGAAGTGAAAAACTTGTCTACTGAAAACTATAAGTCACTCTTCAAGGAAATAGAAACTGATACCAAGAAATGGAAAGACATCCCATGCTCATGGATCGGAAGAATAACTATCATCAAAATGAGTATTCTCCCCAGAGCCATATACAAATTTAATGCGATACCCATCAAAGGTCCACCAAGCTTCTTTAAGAAAATAGAACAAACACTACATTCATTTATCTGGAACCAGAAAATACCTAGAATTTCCAAAACCATCTTGAGGAAAGAAACAGAAACAGAGGCATCACACTCCCAGATCTTAAACTATATTATAATGCCATCATCATTAAAACAGCCTGGTACTGGAACAAAAATAGGCACACAGACCAGTGGAACAGAATTACAAGCCCATCTTTGGAAATCATCTTTGATAAGGGGGCCCAAAGTATTAAATGGAAGAAGGAGGCTCTCTTTAATATATGGTGCTGGAAAAACTGGGTTATAACATGCAGAAGAATGAAATTGAACCACCTTATCTCACCAGAAACAAAAATCAACTCCAAATGGATCAAAGATCTGGATGTCAGACCGGAAACTATCAAATACTTAGAGGAAAACATTGGTAAAACATTTCCCCACCTACACCTCAAGGACATCTTTGATGAAACAAACCCAGTTGCAAGGAAGACTAAAGCAGAAACAAACCAATGGGACTAGATCAAATTGAAAAGCTTCTGCACAGCCAAAGAAACTATCACACAAGCAAAGAGACCCCTCACAGAATGGGAGAAGATCTTCACATGCCAAACATCAGACAAGAGACTAATCACCAAAATGTGAGAACTCAGCAAACTTAGCACCAAAAAAGCAAATTACCCCATCCAAAAATGGGCAGAGGATATGAACAAGACATTCACTTCAGAGGAGATCCAAAAGGCTAATAAACATTTGAAAAACTGCTCCAGGTCGCTGATTGTCAGAGAGATGCAAATAAAGACAACACTAAGATACCACCTCACTCCTGTGAGAATGGCATACATCAAAAAGGACAGCAGCAACAAATGCTGGAGAGGCTGTGGGGACAGAGGAACCCTTCTACACTGCTGGTGGGAATGTAAATTGGTCCAGCCTCTCTGGAAAGCAGTCTGGAGAACTCTTACAAGGCTAGACATAGACCTTCCATATGACCCAGTAATTCCTCTCCTGGGGATATACCCCAAGGATTCCATAATGCCCAACCAAAAAGATGCGTGTACATCTATGTTCATAGCAGCACAATTCATAATAGCTAAAACCTGGAAGGAACCCAGGTGCCCAACAACAGCTGAGTGGCTGAGAAAGCTGTGGTACATATACACAATGGAATACTATGCAGCTATTAAGAACAATGAGCCCACCTTATCTGACCCATCTTGGACAGAGCTAGAAGGAATTATGTTAAGTCCTCTAATTCAGAAAGATAAAGATGAGTATGAGATGTTCCCACTCATCAAAAGAATTTGAGAAAGAAGAACAGAAAGGGAAACTAAAAGCAGGATCTGATTAAATCGAATTCAGGGCACCAATGTAAAACACTGTGGCGAAGGGGAGGGTAGCCATTGGGCTTCCCAGCAGGAAGGGGGGTTAGGGGGGTTGGGGGATGAGACATAGTCTTTTGGTGATGGGAGTGGTGTTTATGTACAATACTATTAATGTGTAAACATCATATAAACCACTATTTAATTAATATGAGAGGCGAAAAACTGATGATATGTCTAGAACTTCTTAAAACACAGACTGAGTCTTTTTAATACATAGGCTGCCTTTGATATGTTCTCTCCCAAAAGTCTAGACCAGGGAGAACAGAAGCAACTGACAGCACAGCTATATACAAGATGCTGGGTACTATACCCCAAACCCTATCAAAGGGACTTTCCAAAGTTAACCCTATCACCAAATAATGTGATGATAACAATAACTATCCATTGTCTTCTTGAACCCTAAGACAACAGGAACCTCACATTTCCACTATAGAGCCTATATTTCCCCCAGTCCTGGAACCTTAGCATGGGGTCCACTTTTCTGCATGCTGCTCTCAATTCAAATCAAATAATATTGCATCCACGGATCTCAACCTAATCAACACAACGAGTGCCACCCCAGCATGCTTCACTTCAGACTGTGACCAGAGACTTCAGGTGTGGAATGACAACCCTAATTCCATTCAAGGTGTTCCACTCCCCAATAAAGTCCCCAAACCTAGATATAGTCTAGGTCCCCTTAGATAGAGCATAGGTTCACCCGTGCACATAAACTAGGGGGAAAATATTATACCTGAAAGCAGAAGTACACAAGAGCATGCAGGGAATATCCCCAACACTTCATCTGCACTATTACAGTCTTTAGGTCCATGATTGTTCAACAATTTGTTTGGCTTTGTATGTTAACTCTCTTTTCAGCCACTGGGTTCCGGATGCTGACTAGACTTCCCTGGACAGCGGACCTCATCAATGTGTCAGTACACTGGAGCGCCACTTCCTCAGAGCCCCACCCTACTAGTGAAAGAGAGAGGCAGACTGGGAGTATGGATCGACCAGTCAACGCCCATGTTCAGCAGGGAAGCAATTACAGAAGCTGGACCTTCCACCCTCTGCAACTCACAACAACCCTGGATCCATACTTCCAGAAAGATAGAGAATGGGAAGGCTATCAGGGGAGGGGGTGGGTTGTGGAGATCGGGTTATGGGAATTGTGTGGAATTGTACCCCTCTTATTCTATGGTTTTGTTAATGTCTCCTTTCTTAAATAAACAAAAAAAGTAAAAAAAAAAAAAGAATAAAGAAGAGATCACACATTGTCCGGGAGGTGGCGCAGTAGATAAAACATGGAACTCTCTTGGGAGTAGGGTGGTGCAAAGTGCAAGGATCTGCGTAAGGATCCTGGTTCGAGCCCCCAGCTCCCCACAATAACTATAACAATAAAAAACAACAAGGGCAACAAAAGGGAATAAATAAATGAATAAATATTAAAATAAAAGAAACATTGAACTCTCAAGCATCAAGTCCTGAGTTCAGTCCCAGGCATCACATGTAGCAGAATGTACCAGAGTGTCTGGTTCTTTGACTCTTTCCTCTTATCTTTCTTACTGATTAATAAATAATATATTTAAAAAAGAGAGATCACAGCAGGGAAAAACTTTTCTGACTCCCATGACTTGAGATGATTACAACAGAAATAGTGGTAATGAGTTTTCTCCTTTTTTCAGATTGGAAAAAAAAAAATCAAGGGTCATAGTATAAGATGGTATCTTCTAGTTAGATGTACTCTGACATTCAATCACTATTTAATAAACATTATATATTCCAGACAATAACCTCATTCTATTAAAGATTATACCTTCAAAGCATATCAAGTTTGCATATATATGTTACATATATTATAATACAGTAGTTATGAATGAAAGTATTAAACACACTGATTTTGGCATTGGTAGAAGGCTTGTTGAAAGGAGCCTGGAGCCCAGTTAGGACTCTACTAAAATGCAGCATTTCTTATAAAGAAAATATCACATGGAATAAAAGCTACAAAACAATTACAAGGACAATTAAGGGGGCTGGGTAATGGCACATGTGGTGGAACACACATGCTACAATGAGCAAGGACCAGGCCAGGTGGTGGTGCACCTGGTTAAGTGCTCACATTATAGTGTGCAAGGACCCAGGTTCAAGCCTCTGCTCTCTAACTGAAGGGGGGAGGCCTCATGAGTGTTGAAGTAGGGCTGCAGATTTCTCTCTATCTCTCTCCCTCGCTATCTTCACCATACCTCTTGATTTCTCTCTGTCTCTACTCAATAATAAATAAAAAATAAGATTTTAAAAAAATGAGCAATGACCCCCCCACACACACATTCAAGTCCCCAGTTCCCACCACAGGGGGGAAGCTTCACAACTGATGAAGCAGTACTGTAGATGTCTCTTGGTCTCTCTCCCTCTCTATCCCCCTTCCTTCTCAGTTTCTGTCTCTAATACATACATACATACATAATTTAAGAGCAATTTAGATTCATATAATATTTATTATGTACCACACTACTCCAAATATTTCACATTTAATGACTTGTAACAATTCTTTATATAAAGTAAGCATGCTTACTACTGTCTGTTCCATTTTTTGCATGAAAAAGGAATTAATTAAAGTAGTAAGTCAGAGGTGGGGGCTGGGTGGTAGTGCACCAGGTTAAGTATACATAGTACAAAACTCAAGGAACAGCGATAGGAACGGTGCAAGGATCTTGGTTCCAGCCCCCAGTCCCCACTGGCAGATGTCTATCTTTTTCTCCATCTCTCTGTCCTTCCTCTATAAATGTCTCTCTGTCCTATCCAACAACAAGGACAAGAAATTTGTAGTGCAGGCACTGAGCCCTAGTGATAACCCTGGAGGCAAATAAAAAAGAGAAACATGGTGCAAAATCCTAACATTTCTTCATAAGACCTTTTTAAATATAATTTTTATTTATAAAAAGGAGGAGACATTGGCAAAAACCATAGGATAAGAGAGGTACAACTCCACACAATTCCCACCACCAGAACTCTGTATCCATCCCCTAGACCTTTTAACTGTTCTATACGGATTCTTTTATCTTTTACCTCTCTCTTTCTTTCTCTCCCTCTCTCTCTCTCTCTCTCTCTCTCTTTCTCTCTTTTCCCTTTCTTTTCTCTTGTCATTGTTGAAGCTTTCCTGCTCTAGGCCAACTTTTTTAGATATAAAGAAAGACAGGGACAGAACCAGAGAGAAAGAGACAGTACCCATCGGTGTCCTAGTACTCCCCTGTCATGTACTGGTCTGGAAACTTGGTGACTTGCACCCTAATGTAGGAGCCCTCCCGTGCAAATCATTACATATGAGAGATATTTAGGAAGTTGAATGAACAACATTGCATAATTATAAATAAAAATAACTCACAAAATGAGACATACTGAGAATAGTTGTCATGTACCTTTCTGGAACAACAATGAACATATTGGCATTGTCCAAGATTTCAGCTTCAGGCAGGATGATTTGCTTTGTGGGAGAAAATGATAAATTACCCTCTGGGCATGTTGACTTTTAAGAACTTAAGAAACTTTCAGATGCCTGTAAAAAAAATATAGATCTGAAATTAAGAATGATGTTAGGGTTGTACATAATATAGTTTGTTGTTAAGTCTTATTGGTATGGAGACATTAGCCATGTCTTGTGTGCAGATTGAGAAGGGAGGAGTGGTCATATCAGAACATTCAATAAAAGCAAAAGTGCCATCAAAGAGGAATCAAAAACATCACCCAGAAAAACATCAGTCACAAGGATGGCACAAAACATTGACAGCAAGCGGGGAGAGAAGTTACCAATTCTAACAATTAATGAAGGGTCTTTCTTGACAAACAGAGAGAGCTTATGGGAAGTATTAATACGGATAACTGGTGTCCAACTCTAGAAAGTTGTTCACATGAGTTAGGATATCAAACTAGGTGATACCATGATTCCTTGCAACATTGGAAATCTTAAGACGGGAGTCGGGTGGTAGCACAGCGGGTTAAGTACAGGTGGCACTAAGTGCAAGGACCAGCATAAGGATCCTGGTTCAAGCCCCCGGCTCCCCACCTGCAGGGGAGTCGCTTCACAGGCGGTGAAGCTGGTCTGAAGGTGTCTATCTTTCTCTCCCCCTCTCTGTCTTCTCCTCCTCTCTCCATTTCTCTCTGTCCTATCCAACAATGACAACAACAATAATAACTAAAACAATAAAACAACAAGGGCAACAAAAGGTAATAAATAAATAAAAGAAAAAAGAAAATAAATAAAATCTTAAGACTTTTAGATTTTTTTTTTTCTATTCTGGGTGAAATAACATATAGCCAGAGCCCAAAACTATTATTATATTACTTGCATTTCTTAAGGAGAAAAACACCTTCTGTATTCTCATTTGTTTTTTACCAGTTTTTAATTGTTGTGTAGGTATGCTTTGCAAGATAGCTATAATAAGACACATATTACTTGTCTAAATTTTCAATCTCTAAATTAAATTTTGAATGACTGGGAAAATTCTACAACAGTTGTTATTTCAAATTTCCAGTAAGCCTCATAATTGTCAAACTTTACAAGACACTGGAGCCTGGCACATAGCAAATAGTCAGTAAACATTGTTAGTGCTGGCACTCAACCCCACCTATATAACCTTGGAGGAAAAAAAAAGACTAAAATAATTAGTGGTATAAGTGTCCTGCTTTAAATCAGTGTGGAGAAATTTTGCCTGGATATAGGTCTTTTAAAACATCTAGTTACATAATACATTTCAATATATATTTCACATATAATCAAGGAACTTGCTAGATAGAAGTAGAAAGATTGTATTAAAAATCTCATTTTTTGCCTTTATCATGAACTATCTTTCTGTAAAGCTTACCTAAGGAACAGACTATAAGAATCAGGTTGTATAAATAAAATTTTCTAATTTTTCATTAGTAGTCCTTATCTCATTGTAAAATGTTGAGAACTAGTAAGATTAAGCTGGAGTAAGTTTAGAAAAACTATGATAAAATCAGGTTCCCCTTTTACCTTTGACTTCTGAAATCTTTGCAGACCAGCTACTGCCTTTTCTGTAGCTGTCTGACACCTGGGTAAGTTTCTAGTGCTTCTTCTCTCAAAGCACTCACAGGGAATAGTCCAAGGGATTCAGGCTCCAGCTCTTAGCAGGAATCCACACCCCGGGCCCAGCCTGGAAGAACCATCAATCCCAGCTTCTTCACCAGCTTCCTGGAGACCATTTGGAACCAGTTTGTTGAGTTCTTCTGTCCAGAAAACTCATTCTTAAATATTGAACATTTTATACCTTCCCAGTACAAGTGAAATACCATCAGTGTCCATATCTAAACCAAAGTCAAAAGGGCAAACAGAAAGAACATTGTCTGAAAGTTGCTAAGACTGTTTGTACCCTCCTAGAAATATTAATTTACCTGAATAATTTTTAACAAATTACTTAAAGGACAAAAATTAGTAACTGCCATGCTTTGTATGTGTGATCAATATTTGTCTCCTCCCAGAAGAATGATTCCCATTTGTTTTCCTTTTGTTCTTTACTGTGTGTCTACAAGGAGTGATCTTGCCCACTAGAGTGCATGCCTTACCATTCCAGTTACCTTAGCTTGTGGTCCTGGCACCACACAGGAACACTGTAGAGGACACCAGGGTACCTCCCTGAGTGGTGGACAGTGTTTTGCACTGTCTCCCCTCTTTTCACTTCTCTAGCTTTCTCTCTTGGCATCTATCCATCTATGTTTCTATATCTGAGATTAACAAAAAAAATCACAATAATTGTTAAATAAATCTTTTAAAGGTGGCTCAGTGATTCCATCATGAGCTATAGCTGTCTGAGGCACCAATTTCAGTCTCCTGAACCACATAAAACAGTGGAACAGCCCTATCTCTGTTTCTCATTCTCTCTCTCTCCCTGGCTCTAAAATAAAAATTTCCAAGTCTTTTGCTATAAATGTATACATTTAACTCTTCTTTCTCTTGATAATCAAACACGTTAATTAATATATGCATGGCACAGGGAAGCTTGTCTTTGAAAATTTGTAAAACAGCATCACTTACCCAAAAATAAATAAATAACTAAATAAGTCTAGTCAATGTGTAAAAAATACATGGAATGTTGACTAGATGACTCATAGGTAAAGTGATTTTCCTTTATAATATAAATGTCTAATGGTGTTTGGATCTAATTTTATTCTTCATATATTTACTGAAGCACAATGTTAGGGACAATGCTAATTTTTCAACACATTATTTTCCTTTTTTTTTTTATTTTTAGAATGCTGAGAGGCTATAGTTCTCTCTTCTTCTTTGTCTTTTTCTTCCTCTAGGATTTTCTCTGTGTTATCAAATGAAAATAGAAATTAAAAAAATAAAATAAGAGGAAAGGAAAAAATGGCTGTCTAGAGCAGGGAATTCATCTTGCGGTCACCAAACCCCAAAGATAACCCTGGTGAATATATATACATACACATACACATACACATATACATCATATTTATTAAAGAAATATATATATGATATATATATTTAAGAAATAACAAAAGCTCAATTACTTTCAAATGTTTTTCATAACATTTGAACATGGGATGTTATTTTAACATGGGATGAACTAAATCCTAAATGTTTGCCACTACCAATGCATTATTTTATTATATTTATTTATTTATTTGCCTCCAGGGTTATCTCTGGGGCTCCTGCTGGCACTCCTTACCACTGCTCCTGGTGGCTATTTGTTCCTTTTTATTGGATAGGACAGAGAGAAATTGAGAGGGGAAGGGAAGATAGAGAAGGAGAGAGAAAGATAGACACCTGCAGACTTGCTTCACAGCTTACAAAGCTTCACTTCTGTAGGTAAGGTGCGGAGGGCTCAAACTAGGATCCTTGAGCTTCCTTGAGTTTCCTTGTGAGTTTCCTTGAGCTTAGTATATGTGTATTTAACTGAGTATGGCACTGCCTGGTCCCTCAATGGAGTATTTGAAGTGCTCTTCATAATCCTTTTTTAAACTTCTCTGACTGAAAATAACTTCATTGCTCCTGACTATCCAAAATTTACATGCAATTGCTCAATTGTCCATGCATTTCCAAGTTCATTATATTTTATCCGTCTTCTGATATGGCTTTTCAAAGAGTAATGTCTCTTTAAAATCTCCATTATTAATCGAGTTTGTCAAAAAGTGCAGGACACAAGTTCCCTTGCTGTGCTGTTAGAAATTGTCCCCAGAGCAATCGCTGAACTTGTTTAATAATGTATCATCAAAAAAAAGATAAGTTACTTTGCCTAAAGGATGTATTTAATTTGTATATGTCTATTCTCAAGATCTTATTACTTATTTCAAAGAGCTAGGTAAATTCCCTGCCTGTATGCTAATGAGCTAGCTATTTGAAATCATTACTTCCTTACAATAAGTTCTGTTGTATCCCTCCAGATTTGCAGCACTCTTACAAAGAGTGACTCTATCCTCTGTGTAGAAATTTGGGTATTAACTACTAGCTGCTACATAAAGTAATTTTCCTTTCTCTCTCTCTCTCTCTCTCTCTGGGTGTGTGTTCAGATTTTTATAATTCTTCAATTTCAATATATTTTAATAGAGAAAATTAAAATACATAAAAATAAACCATCAACCCAAATACATCTGTGATATATTCAAGTAGTAGACACGCCAGTAATGAAATACAGTACTTTATTAGATTATAGGTGACAATTGCTTACTTATTAATTTGGTTCCAAGTAGTTACCTTTGAAACTAGAATAATGGCGGTGGTAAATTGTAGTTTTCCTTGAGAAATCCATTTGGGTATAGTGAATCTGAAAATAAATTTTAAAGATATAATTTCTGCATATCTGCAGAGTGAATCACAACTAAGTGAGAGTCTACATAGTATAGTTTACTTAAATTGAAATTATGGCACTAAAAGAAATTCACATTGCATGCTATTTTATTTCTCTACCTCTGCCATTTATTTGTACTGTTTATTTGGTACTTCTTCAGATGCCAATTTTAGGCCTTCTTATCACTGTAATAGTTTTTTACTAATACTATATTGTCATTTATCATTTTTATAAGTTTTATTGTCTAAACTTTGAACTCATACTATAAGCTTCTCATACCATCTAGAGCCTGTTGTATAGTACAACATTCCTAAATTTTGTTTCTTGCAGTATGCAGATAGGCAATGCAGATCAAAAGGATCCCTGCAGAGATCCCAGTTCAAGATTCCATTTTCCACCTGCAGTGGGGTCACCTCACAAGCAGTGAAACAGGTCTGCAGGTGTCTGTCATTCTCTTTCCCTCTCTATCTCAATTTTTATCTGCTGTGTCCAAAGAAATTGAAAAAAATATGGCCACAGGAGTAGTGGATTCATAGTGTTGGCCCAGCAATAACCCTGGAGGGAAAAAAATGCAGCTAGTAACACTCCCAACTTTATATAGTTCTATAAATATATATAATGCTTTTAACCAAAATGTACAGAACACCAATAATATATATAGTCAAAAGCTTGTATAGATATTGATTTCAACTAGACTGTGATGCCAGGAATATTGTCTGATTTCCTAGAATTTGTTCAGCTAAGTTAGGAAGTGATATTAGATCTAATGCTAGTTTTAATGAGTCAAAAGATAATTATTTAAGTCACCTATATAAAAGAACACACATAAACACTCACTCACCAGACTATAGCCAGGTTTGGTTGAAGGATATTGCATGTGTTTCTCAAATGAAGGGAACAACCAGAATATAGATGTTCAGGAAGTGAAGAGAGCAGCAAATTCCAGAACCTAGAGTGACTGATCACATAGCCTGAGGGTGGCACAGTGGGTAAAGTGCTGGACTTGTCTGCATGAGTTTCTGAGCTTAATTCCTGAGATTGTACATGACAGAGTGGTACCTTGATTCTCATTTCCTCTCTCTTTGTTTCTCTCACAAGTAAACCAATGGTTAAGAATACAAAATTATAAAAGGCAACACTATCAGTCTCTCATCAAACTTCTCAGCAAAAGCCCTAAGGGCTTGGAAAGAATGGAACTATATATTCAAAGTCCTAGAGGGTAAGAATTGATAGCCCGAGAGTACTTTACCCTAAAGAAGTATCATTGAAATATGATAGATAAACATTTTTTTCACTCAGATAACAAAAACTAATGGAGGCTTCCACCATCAGATTGATTTTACAGGAACTGTTGAAAGGATTTCTACAAGAAAAGAGAATTAAAGGATTATAAAAGCCTGAGTAAGGTGATAGGTAGTAAAACAGAACTAAAAACATTAACAAAATTATATGGTGCAATGAACAAGTGTGAAACAGGATAAATAATGGTCAGAAAAATGTACAGTCAAAGGATTATTGAGTTAAGACTCTCATTTGTCATGATGAGCACTTGAGATTATTCAGAAACATGCTTGGTTATGGTGATCACTGTATTCTACTTGTCATGACAATTTTGCATGCTTACTTATTCACATTCATTATTGCTAAAAATATTTTATGTTATCTTAGAAAAGTCTATATTGTGCTGCAGTAACAAGGAATCCTCAAAACGGAATGAAGTAAAATAGTACAGTTGTATGCTTTGTTCTTTCTACATGCTCTTTGAGTCATCGTGGGGATTCTGCTAGTCACTGTGAAACCAAAAACAACAGAGTACTTGTCATTTCTTGCACTGTTGGTTAAATTGTCAGAGTTAAAATGTAAAATTTCAATAACTCTCCAGATAGGAAAATATCAACAGAGCCATAAATGTGAAGCATCAGTGTCAATATGGGTAGAGATTTTAGAGCAAATAATTTGTCTGCCTTTTGACTTGCAGGACAGCATGAGGCAACCTTCTGCTCAGTATGTATGTGTAGCTACAGAAATCCAAGATAGTATTACACTTCCAAATCAAATTTTATTTAGCATAGATTTAACACTGTGATTTGTAGAGAAGTGCTATAGCAGATTTACTGCTTTTGGTCCTGAAATTCACATTTAACCATGTTTCCAATTGTGAAGGCTGTGTATTTATAGAAATCGTACTACAGAAGAATTAATTAGTAGTGGATTTTAGATCATCGATAACAATATAGATAAATTGGCCTGAACCTGATTTTTAATTTTTTTTATTTCTCTATTTATTAATTGGATAGAGACAGTCAGAAATTGAGAGGGAAGGGAGGGATAGAGAGGGTGAGAGACAGAC
The DNA here is from genome assembly GCF_950295315.1 of Erinaceus europaeus. Lineage (NCBI taxonomy): Eukaryota > Metazoa > Chordata > Mammalia > Eulipotyphla > Erinaceidae > Erinaceus > Erinaceus europaeus. The sequence goes on along the minus strand of NC_080164.1, from coordinate 78,333,206 downwards.
ACCTGCAGCACTGCTTCACCACTTGTGAAGCTTTCCCCCCGCAGGTGGGAACTGGGGCCTCAAACCCATGTCCTTATGTGTTGTAACATGTGCTCTCAACCAGGTGTGCCATCACATGCCCCCCCTTAAACCTATGAGATGAGTCCTTCCAGGTAAGTCTCTCTCTCTAAAGAGGGGTTGAGCACAGGGGGACACATAAATCTCACAAAGTTGGCAGCCATTTAAGCCTTTCCTCCTTCACAGAAAGTCCTACATCTTCCCACCTGAGCACGGCATTCCTTAAAAACATTTAAGACTGTTCCATTCTATATTTCTTTACTGTGTCCATTTAGATATAAAGGGAAAGGAGGAGATGATGCTGAGGATTTATTCTGATGCAGTCTCTGCCCCCAGGTTTTACCACGCCCCGTGAAATCCTAGCAGTGCTCCCCTTCAACCAATCCTGCCCCCACACATCACCCCTGGTTGTTGCCCAATAAAAGCTCTCATCCCCCCCCCCTTGGTTCTCTCTCTGGGCTCTCGGCTCTCTCTCTCTCTCTCTCAGCACCCCTTCCTTCTTGCCCGGTGGTGAGATAGTGGGGACGGCCATTGTCAGCTGACTCCACGTGGCCTGAGTCACCCCCCCAATCCTATAATAAAGATTTGTGTACCCCATTTGCTCTGGACCTCCTCTCTCTCTTCTCTGCAGCGCAGCCCGACACCTGGCCACAACCAACACCCAACTTGATATTTTATTGAATTTTTAGCAGCCAAAGATTCATTTAAAATCAGCTTCTTTAACCTAGGACAAAAAGGTCATGATAAGCATTATATACAATAATTTGAATATTTTAAAATATAGTTATTCATTTGACCAGAACACTGCTTAGCTCTGGCTTATGGTGGTGGTAGGGATTGAATATGGGAGTTTAGAGCAGCAGATATGAAAGTATTTTGTATAACCATTATATTGTGTCTCTGGTCCAACAATTTGAATCATACCTGGTATTTTTTTCCAATGATGAAATAATACAAATACATATAAAATATATTGTCCCCCCAAAATATATATTTACAATTTCCTTTGTGATTTCCAACTCAGGTGTACTAACTACTACTCTACTGTCATCTTTTGAGTGTCTTGACAGGACAAATTATTAATCCAAATTCCATTTCAGAGACTGGGTGGACGTATGAGAAGTAATGATGGGGCAAGTGGCATAAGTTGAAAGGAAGGTATATACTTCATCAGAAGACACTTATTAGCATTGTGAAGGGTAACTTAAAGGAAAAGAGTAGTAGAAATTATTATCAGGAAATATGGATCGGCCTGTCAATGCCCATCTTCAGTGGGGAAGCAATTACAAAAGCCAGATCTTCCACCTTCTGTATCCCATAACCATTCTGGGCCCATACACGAGGGATAAAGAACAGGAAAGCTACCAAGGGAGGGTATTAGATATGGAGATTTGGTTGTGGGAATTGTGTGGAATTATACTTCTCTTATCCTACTGTCTTGTCAATATTTCCATTTTATAAATAAATGTTTAAAATATTTAAGCAAAAAGAAAGAAAAAAATAAATACAAATAGATAAAATAAAGTATTATCAGATCCATGATTCTTTATCTTGTAATTGAATATTGAATTGCTTAAATTTCATTTTCAAAAAAGTGAAATTCAATAGAAAATTTTATGATATACAAGTCTTTAATATTATCCAAAAAATTAGAACTAAGGCACAAAATGTAGGTGACATAATCTTTTAAAATTATGTGGTAGGCCATCTATGAGCTCACTATGGGAATATAAGTAATTAAGCTGATATTTTTGTTTACATCCCAGATTTAGTGCATTTATCCATTAACTTGTAGGATTAACTTAATAGAAGTGCAAGTATGTTCAGTTAGGTGGAACAGGTATCTCCAATTTTTTATGGCATGTTGAACACTGAAAAAAGTTTTTTTTGTTTTTGTTTTTCTCTTATTCAAGAGCACTGCTATGCTCTGGTTTCTGTTGCTGCAGGGAACTGAACTGGAAACCTTTGAATCTCTGGCATGAGTCTCTTTGCATGACTATAATGATATAGTTTTCTCAACCTCATCCTACCTAACACTATATATATTTTTGTCAGATTGACTATAGCTACTTTTCATTTTAGGCCTGTTTCAGTATTGGCCATAATATACTATTGGCTTTGTTATTAATTAATGAGGTAACAATCATGTTTCCATCTAATGTGTCCTTTAGAGTCAAAGATTATCTTTTTGAAGATAAATGCCAGAGTGTATAGAGATAGGGTTCTCAACTTGAAATGGATATGCAACCTTATCCCCTACCAAGGGGCACTTGATAATGTCTGTGGACACAATTTTCCAGAGAAGGAAAGAGAGAAAGCCAGATAAATAGAGGAGAGATACCACAGTATCTATCACTCATGAAACTTCCCTGTACTGTCCATGTTGCTCCATTATAGTGTCATCTCTTGAAGCCAGAGCCTCATATATAATGGGGGGAATGCTTTTCCACATAAGCTATGTCTTCTCATAATCTGTGGACATTTTTGATCACTATAAATGGTTATGTATGTGTGTGTGTGTGTGTGTGTGTGTGTGTTTAATGCACATTGGGTTATTAATCTTGTGGGTAGAGATTAAGGTTGCTTAAAGGCCAGGTGGTGGAATTGCACTTGATTAAGTGAACATTACAGTGTTCAAGGACTCTGGTTCAAGCCCCTGCTTCCCATCTGCAGAGGGAAAGCTTCATGATGGTTGAAGCAGGGCTACAGATGTCTCTATGTCTCTTTCCCTGTCTCTCTCCCTCCCTTCTCAATTTCTCACCATGCTTATTCAATAAAAAAAAGAAAGAGAGAAGGAGGGCGCAGAGCCAAGATGGCAATTTGAAAACAGCAGCTAGCATGAGCTCCAACAAGCAGCAGCTTGTGACTGGGGATTCTCTGGATAGGATAGGATACTGGGGCATCAGAAGGAGGGGGAACAAGGGGTCCTAAGGGTGAGATCACTCTTGGGTTAGAAAACAGGGGTGGGAGACAGAGTCCAGGGAGAAAAAGAAAGGCAATCTTTTGATTATTTCTGAAGCTCATCCCTCTCCCCCACCCCAGCACTAGCCCCCAGGGGCTGGACAGCCACTCCTAGAAGGCTCCCTGCTGAGCTATTTTCTTTACCAAGATTCTTGGCTCACCAGAGGTGTCATTCCAAGCCTTTTTCCTCCTTGTTTTTCTCCTTCTTCTTCCCATTCTTCTTCTTCTCCTTCTTCTTCTTCTTCTTCCTCTTCTTCTTCTTCTTCTTCTTCTTCTTCTTCTTCTTCTTCTTCTTCTTCTTCTTCTTCTCCTCCTCCTCCTCCTCCTCCTCCTCCTCCTCCTCCTCCTCCTCCTCCTCCTCCTTCTTCTTCTTCTTTAAAGTGTCTGGAGCTCTATTTTAGTGACAAAATACCTAACCAATCAGAGCCTCACCCCTTCCCTGGAGATACTACCTGGAGGCTTTTTATATATATATATATATATATATATATATATATATATATATATATATATATATTTCTTACAATTGGCTGTCTTTGCTTAGGCTGTCCGCAGCCAATCCTGCAAGCTGCAGACTGACTGTTAGGGTTCTTTACTCTATTCTATTTTATTATTACTATTATTATATACTTGTGTCTCTTTTTTCCCCTCCATCAGGTTGACCAAAATTAACTGTTGTTGTTTTTCCCATTGCTAGGTGACTGGGTGTGCTATCCAGTGTGAGAGAAACTTGTTTCTCTCAACCTCTTCCCTCCACTCTCCTTTTTCCCTCCTAGCTAATTTTTAAAAAATCCTTTCACTGCTCTTTTTTTTTTCTTGTTCTTGTCTTCTTTTCTTCCATCCTCCTTCTTTTGCTTTCTGAATTCAGTTATACTAATTTTGAATTATTTTGTGAAAGAAATCTAACTCAGAGTGGACTCTGTGTGTCTGTGTGTGTCTCTCTTCTATACTTCCTTTCTCCTCTTGCTATCCCTAGAATTGACAGTGGACAGTATATTTTCATAATTGTCTATTCTTGATTTCCCTTTTTTCCTTTCTCTTTCTTTTTCTTTTGGATGTGATTGCTATTTTTTTTTCTTGGAGTGAAGGTGTTGTTTGGCTAAATGGTATTGGTTGAACTGCATCAATACTTGCTCAGTTACTATTGTTGTAATTTCTGAGGTTGGGTGACTACATTTGTCATAAAGGTATTTAATATAGTGTGGCTGTACTCAAAAAACAACAACTGAAGAACAACAGAACAGAAAAATAAAAAATGGTTAAACCAAGAGCAAGTAAAACTATTATCACAATGAATCAAGACAGGAGTCCAAAAAAACTCCAAATCAGTCAGAAGTAACTATAGCTAAGAAAAGTATGCAAGCAATAATAAATCTAATAATCACATAAATTAAGACAACTATGGAGGAAAGGACTATCGGGATAAGGATGAGACCCTCAAGGGAAACAGAGGCTACACAAGGTAATTAAAGAAATGAAAGCTGAAATAGCTGAACTAAAATGTTAATTAACAGAACAAACTAATATAACTATAACTGAACTAAAGAGAGAAGTTGAGGGAAGGGAAAGCAGGCTAACAGAAGCAGGAAACAGAATTAGCCAGGTAGAAGATGAGCTAGAGAAAACTAAGAAAGAGGTAAAATAGCTCAAAAAGAGATTGAGAGACATTGAAAATGACAACAGAGACATATGGAATGATCTCAAAAGAAGTAACATTCATATAATTGCCTGCCAGAGGAAGAAAGAGAGGAAGGGGAAGTAAATATTCTAGAGGAAATTATAGCAGAAAACTTTCTACACCTAAACAACAGAAAGGAAATTAAGATTCAAGAGGCTCAAAGAGTCCCAAAGAGAATAAATGCAGACCTGAAGACACCAAGACACATTATAGTTACAATGAAAAGAAGTAAGGATAAAGAAATGATCCTAAAAGTTACAAGAGATAAACAAAAAATCACTTACAGAGGAAAACCCATAAGATTATCAGCAGACTTCTCCACTCAAACTCTAAAAGCCAGAAGAAAATGGCAAGATATCTATCGAGCCCTGAATGAAAAAAGGTTTCAACCAAGGCTGCTATATACTGCTAGACTTTCATTCAAAGAAGTTGGAAGAATCAAAACGGTCCTAGACAGACAACAGTTAAAAGAGGCAACCATCATCAAACCTGCCCTGAAAGAGGTTCTAAAAGACCTCTTATAAAAAAGGACATCACCATAATACCTGCCATATGTCAGAGCAAATTAAAAAAAATGTTGAATAATGGCACTATAATACATTAAATCCATAATATCAACAAACGCCAATGTCTTAAATTGACCCACTAAAAGGCATAACATTGGAGGATGGATCAGAAAACACAACACAACCATATACTGCTTGCAAGAATCCCATGTGACCCAACAAGACATTCACAGGCTCAAAGTGAAAGGATGGAAAAACTATCCTATAGGCTAATGGACCATAAAAAAAAAAAAAAGGCAGGAACAGTCATTCTCAACTCTCAAGCTCTCACAAAATAAACTTTAAATTAAATAAAGTAATAAAAGATAGGAAAGGCCATTACATAATGATTAGAAAGATTTAACAATTATTAACAACTATGCACCCAATGTGGGACCATCTAAATACATCAAACACCTACTGAAGTTACTACAAAAATTCATCAATAATAATACAATAATAGTTGGATATTTTAACACCCCACTCTCACACTTAGATCAGTGAAGCAGAGAATCAACAAAGCAACAAGAGAATAAAATGAAGAGATGGACAGACTAGACCTCCTGGACATTTTCAGAGTTCTTCACCACAAAAAAAATGGAATATATATTCTTTTCAAATACACACAGTACATCCTCAAGGATAGACCACATATTAGGCCACAAACACAGTATTGACAAATTCAAGAGCATTGAAACCATCCCAAGTATCTTCTCAGACCACAGTGGAATAAAGATAACATTTAACAACAAACAGAAAATTACTAAATGTCACAGAATTTGGAAACTCAACAATATGCTGCTTAAGAACTGCTGGGTCAGAGAGACACTCAAGCAAGAAATTTAAATGTTCCTGGAAACAAGCAAAAATGAAAACACAAGCTATCAAAATATTTGGGATACAGCTAAAGCATTACTGAGAGGGAAACTCATAGCCATACAATTACATATTAAAGAACAAGAAAAATATCAAATAAATGAACTTACTGCACACCTTAAGGAATAAGAGGAAGAGAAACAAAGGAACCCTAAAGCAACTAAAAGGATGGAAATCACTAAAATTAGAGCAGAAATAAAGAATATCAACCCAAATAAATGTAATTGAAAACGATAGGGGAGAGTTCACAGCTGACACCACAGAAATCCATAATATCATGCAAAACTTCTATGAAGAACAATATGCCACCAAGCTAGAGAATCTGGAAGAAATGGAAGAATTTCTAGAAACATATGCCCTTCCAAAACTGACCCAAGAACTGACTACAAAACCTAAATGCAACAATCACAAAGAAATTGAAACTGTTAATAAGAATCTTCCCAACAACAAAAAGCCCTGGACTAGATAGCTTCACAAATGAATTCTACAAAACCTTCATGAAGCAGCTAATACTTATACTTCTAAAGTTTTTCCACAAGATCGAAAAAACAGAACACTCCCTTCCACCTTCTATGAAACCAACATCACCCTGATACCAAAAGCAGATAGGGACACAACAAAAAAGGAAAACTATAGACCAATATCTCTGATAAACATAGATGCCAAAATATTAAACAAGATGCTGGCCAGTCGGATACAGCTGTGTATCAGAAAGATTGTTCAATATGACCATGTGGGAATTATCCCAGGAATGCAAGGCTGGCTCAGCATAAGTAAGTCAATCAAAATCATTCACCACATCAATGAAAGCAAACCCAAAACCACATGATTATCCCAATTTATGCAGAGAAAGACTTTGACAAAACCCAATACCCATTAATGCTCAAAACAAAAAATGGGAATGTCCGGCTGCACCGAAGACGAGATCTGAGTGGAGAGGGAACACAAATCTTTATTCACATGGGCACCTCAGAGTCGGGTGAGAGCGCAGCAGGCCATGTGGAGCTAACAAAATGGCCGCCTCCCACTATGCACAACAACCCTTCTCTGTGTCTGGTCACCGAGGTTAAAAAGGGCAAAGAGAGAGAGGGGCAGAAGCAGAAGGGATTTTAAGGGAGAAATTCTGGAAGTGGCAAGCGGGAAGGGATAGGCTAAGAAACAAGGCACTCGGGGATAGGGTTACAGCTCTAGCGGGAATGGGTAGGGGGAGGAGTAAACAAGGCACTCCAGGAAACTTGGGTATCAGCTCTAGTGGGAATTGGCGATGCCCTGAGGGGACAACATAGTGCATGTGACCAAATCTGCACAATTTCCCAACATGGGAATAGACAGGAAATTCCTCAAGACAGTGAAGTCCATATATAGCAAGCCTATAGCCAACATCATACTCAATGGACAGAAGCTGAAAGCATCCCCCCTCAGATCAGGGACTAGACACGGCTGCCCACTATCACCATTACTCTTCAACATAGTATTGGAAGTTCTTGCCATAGCAATCAGGCAAGAGAAAGAAATCAAAGGAAGACAGATTGGAAGGGAAGAAGTCAAGCTCCCATGATTTGCAGATGATATGATAGTATATATAGAAAAACCTAAAGAATCCAGCAGAAAACTACTGGAAGTTATTAGGCAATATAGCAAAGTGTCAGGCTACAAAATCAATGTACAAAAATCAATGGTATTTTTTTTATGCAAACACTAAATCTGAAGAAGAAGACATCTAGAAATAACTCCCATTCACTGTTGCAGCAAAATCAATAAAATACCTAGGAATAATATTGACCAAAGAAGTGAAAGACTTGTCTACTGAAAACTATGAGTCATTATTCAAGGAAATAGAAACTGATACCAAGAAATGGAAAGACACCCCATGCTCATGGATTTAAAGAATCAATATCATCAAAATGAATATTCTCCCCAGAGCTATATACAAATTTATCATGATACCAATCAAAGTTCCACCTGTTGGTATGCTTTTAAAACCCCCTTCTGTTTCATTTGGTTTAAATCCCCCCTTTTAAACACTATTCTATTTACATAACCACTTCATTCTATTTACATAACCGCTGTTAACAAGCACCACCCTCCCTCCAGGGCATTGGTTCAATCCCCACTGGTTCATGATATGTTTTTGCTCTGCCCCCTCTCCTTGTCACACTCTGATTTTCACCAGTCACTTTTCTCTCCACCCTCTCTGCGTCACATCCTGTTCCCACCATACTAGGCTAGTATATTTATAAGGACAAGATTGTAGTTTTTAGTTTAGTTTAGCTTAGCTCGGCTTAGATTGTGCTGCTTCCTGCATGAATAAAGAGATACTGCCTACAGCTCAACCATGAGTCCCGTGTCGTCTGTCTCCCATCAATGAAGCTCAGCCTGACACCACCAAGCTTCTTTAAGAGAATAGAACAAAAACTACAGTCATTTATCTGGAACCAGAAAACCCCTAGAATTTCCAAAACAATTTTGAGTAAAAGAAACAGAAATCATACTCCCAGATCTCAAACTATATTATAAGGCCAACATCATAACAACAGCCTGGTACTGGAACAAAAATACACACACAAACCAGTGGAACAGAACTGAAAGCTGACAACTACAACCCCACACCTATGGACAGCTACTCTTTGATGGGGGGGTGATTAAATGGAGGAAGGAAGCTCTCTTAAATAAATGGTGCTGGAAAAACTGGGTTGAAACATGCAGAAGTATGAAACTGAACCACCTTATCTCACCAGAAACAAAAATAAACTCCAAAATGCACCAAGGACATGGATGTTAGACCAGAAACTATCAAATATTTAGAGTAAAACATTGGAGGAACACTTTCCCACTTAAACCTCAAGGACATCTTTGATGAAACAAACCCATTTGCAAGGAAGACTAAATCAGAAACAAACCAATGGGACCACATCAAATTGAAAAGCTTCTCCATAGCCAAGGAAACTATCACATAGCAGCACAATTTGTATTAGCTAAAACCTGGAAGCATCCCAGGTGCCCAACAACAGATGAGTGGCTGAGAAAGTTGTGATATATATATATATATATATGATGGAATACTACTCAGCAATTAAGAACAATGAACCCACTTTCTCTGACTTATATTTGATGGAGCTAGATGGAATTATATTAAGTGAGCTAAGTCAGAAAGATAAAGATAAGTATGGGATGATCCTACACATAAACAATGGGGTTTACAGTCTACAATATTTATACCCCCTTCCCATATTAGGGAGCTACTCTCTTCCCTCATCCAGCTTTCTTATCCTTTTTTCAGCAATGACATCATCTCCCCAGACAACAATTAGGATCCACCTGTATATCAAATTTCAGGCTTAGGCAAAAAGAAAAAGAACAACAAGCAAACAAAAAAGACTAGTATAGTCACAGGCCCTTTGAAATATAAAATATGCCTACTAGCTATCTATAAAATGGAACTCCTCCCCAACTCATCATCTGCAGTATTCCAGCCTTTACGTCCATGATTGCTCAACATTTGTTTGGCTTTGTATGTTAACACTTTTTTCCAACCACCAGGTTACAGATGCCAGCTTGATACCAACCAGACTTTCCTGGACAGATGACCCCATCAATGTGTCCTGGAGCTTTTCTTCCCCACTAGGGAAAGAGAGAGACAGGCTGGGAGTATGGACTGATCTGTCAACACTCATGTTCAGCAAGAAAGCAATTACAGAAGCCAGACCTTCTACCTTCTGCATCCTACAATGACCTTGGGTCCATACTCCCAGAGGGTTAAAGAATAGGAAAGCTATCAGGGGAGGGGAGGGGATACAGAGTTCTGGTGGTAGGAACTGTGTTAATTTGTACCGCTCTTATCCTATTCTTTATTCAATGTTTCCTCTTTATAAGTAAAAAAAAATAAAATAAAAAAAGAATGAAAAAAATGTAAAAGATTCAAGATGCTGCCTAACAGTTTGCAATATACACAGCAGTTCTACAAGTTAAAGATTTATTTAGTTCAAAATATCAGCAGTGCCATTCATTGTTGGCAAACTTTGCTTGATAATTTTTTTATCTGATGGAACATCTAAAGATTAGTTCATTGTTACACAGACTGATTAATACAGAAACAGATAGACAGAGGGCCTAGCAGGAGTTGTATTCTTATATGGAAAACTGAGAAGTCTTATGCATGTACAAACTATTGTATTTACTGTTGAATATAAATCATTAATCACCCAGAAAAATTTTTAAAAAAAGACAGAAACAAATATTGTGAAATTCTTCAGTGTAATAGTCTAAATCATTGGCAACTCACCCAGAGGCCTAGAAACTCCTATAGATAATTGAAGTTAGCTATGAGTTCCCAGAGATAACCGAATTAATTCTCTTTTTTTTTTTTAGTTCCTCATTTTCTCACTTTTTTAAAAAATTTTTTTTATTTAAGAAAGGATTAGTGAACAAAAACATAAGGTAGGAGGGGTACAACTCCCACCACCCAATCCCCATAACCCACCCCCTCCCATGGTAGCTTTCCCATTCTCTAGCCCTCGAATTAATTCTTAAACTGACTGCTATTAGATCTAGTGATAATGATGTCTCAAAGATCATTGTTTCCCAAACTGTAATACCTAACCATTGCCTATGATCCACAATTGAAAATTACATTATATTTAAAATAAAGAAAGAAGAAAAAGAGTAACAGTAATATGAGATTTAAAAGTTTATGTGTATGAATGGCTACATTAGGAAATGCATTTTCTGATATGGATCGTAGGTAGAACAGTCAAAAACACTATTCATGATTCACTAGCTTGCACACAAAATTCCTAGCTTATGAGTCTATATTTTTCTTTAGTAAAAAACACTTTTTAAAATTGTTGTAGTTATTATTTTTGTTTTTTTATGTCATTGTTGTTGGATAAAACAGAGAGAAATGGAGAGAGGAGGGGAAGAGAGAGATGGGGAGAGAAAGATAGACACCCGCAGACCTGCTTCACGGCTTGTGAAGTGACTCCTCTGCAGGCCAGGAGTTGGGGACTGAATGGGATCCTTACACTGGTCCTTGCACTTCTAGCCATGTGTGCTTAACCCACTGTGCTACCTCCCGAATCCCTGTACAAACCCATTTTTATAGCCTTAAAGTAGAAATAAAATTTCATGCCATCTGTAAATTATGTGAAAATAAATATTTCTGATTAAGGGAAAAGTAGAGAATGATTGAAAGAATATAGTATATCCATCCAAGTAAGAATACTGCTTATTCCTGATTATAACATTAGATTTTAAATATCCAGTGCTAATAAAAGGCATATAGTTAATATTTATTTTAATATTAGAAAATATGCACATGTAATCAAGATATTGATCATTAAATAACTACTTATCATGGCAGACAAATGAAGGGTACAAGATTTAGTAGTTTTAGTTGTGAATGATATAAGGAATAGTTGTATGAAATTGAGAACATTAGCATATAATAAATTAAAAGATAATGGTTATCATTTTCTAGAACATTATATGATACACAATAATCTCATCTATCTAAGATGTTTCTCTTCAGACACTGCTCCTCAGACATTTTTCTGAAGATGGATCATATGTAGCATGACTCCTCCCATTGGGTCCTCAGTCTTCTATTAGTTCATTACTAAGTTAAGTCAAAGGATTTTAATGTGGTTCATATCAGTCTAACAATTTGATGGGGGAGGGCAGAATCTGAGTAGGGTATTACCTCAGATAAGGGAAATCTCCTCTAAGAGTAACACTCAAATTTTATCCTAAGTAATATATTTTTAAAATATTTATTTATTTTCCCTTTTCTACTGCTGTTGTAGTTATTATTGTTGTTGTTGTTGATGTCGTTGTTGATTAGATAGGACAGAGAGAAATGGAGAGAAGAGGGGAAGACAGAAGGGGAGAGACAGATAGACACCTACAGTCCTGCTTCACTGCCTGTGAAGCAATGCTCCTGCAAGTGGGGAGCCGGGGGCTGGAACCACTATCCTTATACTGGTCCTTGCGCTTCTTTGAGCCACTTGCGCTTAAACCTCTTTGCTACCGCCCGACTCCCCTCTAAGTAATATTCTTAAGGGAATCTCAGCAGACTTTATGGCTAGCAAATTATTCACCCCTTCATTGATGGCCAAGCACAATAATAAGGCCATGGGTTATACAAGGTGGTGCCCAATAAAGGCATGGTATAAGATAACTTTCCTGGATGTTCTCCCATACTCCTTGACAGTTTTTTCTTCAGAACTTTTCTACTCAATTAAAAACTTTTATGCTCAGTTAATTAATATTTACTTTTCATTATAGATGCTATACTTCTGATAATATTTTCTTCAGCTTTCTTTCTCAAGATGTTCTCAGATTTCCTTTCCTCCTGTACTTTCTTTGCAGATAGAATTACCTCAAACACATTCTACATCATATATTTTATTCATTCTAACATGTTCCCATTCACATATCCTTTTCATCATAGATTTTTCCTCAATTTTATCTCCAAACTCCTTTCTCATGCACTTCGCATCAAACTTTTCACCGTAGGCAGTTATTCTTTAGCATTTTCCTTGATATATGTCCTCTTAGACATAGCTCTTCATACAGATTTCTCTTCATAGGCACATTTTACCATTACTTTTTTTTCCCTACTGACATTTTTCTCTCATAGACTTTTCCCTGATACAGCTCTTCTCATAAACTTCTTCCTCAGAAATTTCTCCTTACATCTTTCACTATGATATTTCTAGTTACCAGATTTTTTTTTTGGTATTTATATAAACTTTGTAAAATTATGAGCTAAATTGATAACAAGTCCATTTATGAATTAGCCAGTGCCAAAAAAGGGTTTCAGAAGTGATTTTTTTTTTACTAAGGCAATATTTTTAATAATTCAAGTAAACCTCAGAAAATATTCTTATTGATATTGGCTTAATTTTATACATTACTCATGGTTAGCTATCTCACCTTTAGCAATCACATTTTCTAATTATTTAGTCACATATATGACAAATGTATATGAATATGTATTGCAAAAGTAAGAAAAAATTCTTATGGACATTCTTTTTAGTTCCCACATGCAATTGCTTGTTTCAAAGCTTTGTAGCTTACATGAATTTCCAGGAATTCAAATATTTATGGTAAACAACAGAATATAAGTAAATGTTAATGTATAAATCACAAATTATTTATGGCCTATTATGTGAGATGAATTATTTGTAAACATTTATAAACTATTCACCAAGCACACTAGCCCTTTGAAATGATTTATCATGTAACAGAATACATAAAATCATGATAGTAACAAATAACTCTCTTATAAATATTTACAATGCATAAGTTGCAATAATTTTAATTAGTTTACTCATTATTTCAAGTAATTTTTATGTTATTTACAAGATAGTTGTCAGCTAGGCATATAAGATATTATGACTCTATAAAAATGTATCTGAAGAAAATGTTAAGGGATTTTCACTGTAGATGTTTCATTTTTATATGTATATTCATTTTTGTTGTTGAAGACTGACTGGAATGATTATAAAGTTTGGCCTTTCATAAGGATCATTTATGTATAAAATTAGCTTTTGACAATTTGATCAATGGGCCAAATTAAATATATATATATATATATAAGATTTCCAATTTAAGAGTAAATGACTCAAATAAGTGTCAATCAGTATCACAAATTTGTTTCCAAAGGTTCAGTACAGTTTAGTTAAGGTTCTACTTATTTTTGGGAGGCGAGTCTCTTAAATCTTGTGAATAGCCGTAGTATGACAATCTGTCCTACCTTTTTAGAGATGTTTCTATAGTGAACAACCTTAAACAATGGAGATAGTTTTCCCACTGAAGCAAAGGAAAAGTTTGGCTTAATGGTTCAGTACAATTAAATTAATTTTTTCTTGGATGTCAAAAATTGTGCAGGCTTGTTTCCAGTCACTAAAAAAATATTTCAGTGTTTTAAACTAACTCAGAGTTCCCAAATACATGCTCTTTCACCTGATCTCTTTATGTTCCTCTCATGGGGGAGAAAAAAAAAGGGGGGGACTGGATGATACAAAGTATGATACACAAGCTACTCAACTGTATGTGCTTTGAGTAATATTATTTTTATGCTGACTGAACCTCATGTCTTTCATTGTAAAATAGTGAATCAAATTGTTAGCTTGAGAGTATGCTGAAATCATAAACCCTTCACAGTTTTTAACATTTCCATGTTACTTTTACTGTAGAAATTGGAGGTAAAGATTGATGGAAGGTTATCATTTTTCCTCTTCTAGTGGTGTTTGAATGAGTATGGATAATTTGGATGTTTTTTATTTATTTTTGTTTTTTATTTTTTATTTATAAAAAGAAAACACAGGGAGTGGGGTGGTAGCACAGCGGGATAAGTGCACATGGCACAAAGAGCAAGGATCGGTGTAAGGATCCCCATTCGAGTCCTGGCTCCCCACCTGCAAGGGCTTGTTTCACAGGCTGTGCAGCAGGTCTGCAGGTGTCTATCTTTCTCTCCCCCTCTCTGTCTTCCCCTCCTCTTTCCATTACTCTCTCTGTCCTATCCTGTTGGGTAGTATGCCAGCTCCCCCTGGCTTCTGCTTAACCAAGCACCTGTATGCCTGTATAGGGATTGGTTTGATCCCATTCAAAGCGGTGTATTTACATAAATCACTTTTACATTTACGTAAAGCACCACACTCCCTCCAGGGCATTGGTGGTTCAGTGGTAGAATTCTTGCCTGCTCTGACCCCTCTCCTTGTCACACCCTGATTTTCACCAGTCACTTTTCTCTCCACACTCTGTATGTCACATCTTGTTTACACCCTACTTGGAAAGTATGTAAGGACAACATTGTTCGTTTTGGTTAGTTGGTAGTTGGTAGTTGTATTAGTTTAGCTTAGCTTGGTATAGATTGCGTTGCGTCTTGCATGAATAAAGAGATACTGCGTACAACCCAGCCATGAGTCCCGGATCATCTGTTACCCGCCCATGAAGCCAGCCCGGCGAAAACAACACAATCCAACAACGAGAACATCAACAATAATAATTACAAAAAATAAAAATAAACAAGGGCAACAAAAAGGAAATAAATAAATATTTTTTAAAAGGAAACATAACAAAACTTCTATGGAGAATAAAACTCTCTGTCACAGAGTAGGGATAGCATCTAAAAATACTTCTTTCTAAAAATTTTTATAGGAAATCTTTAATTAATTAATTAATTAATTTCCCTTTAGTTGCCCTTGTTTTTATTGTTGTAGTTATTGTTGTTATTGATGTCATCATGATTAGATAGGACAGAGAGAAATGGAGAGAGGAGGGGAAGACAGAGAAGGGGAGAGAAAGATAGACACCTGCAGACCTGCTTCACCACTTGGGAAGTGATTCTCCTGCATGTGGTGAGCCAGGGGCTACAACCAGGATTCTTATACTGGTGCTTGAGCTTCAAGCCACATGCGCTTAATCTGCTGCACTACCGCCCAACTCCCTAGAAATACTTCTGATGTCCACTGAGCTTGCTCACAGCCAGCTGAAGGTATAGGGCCATCAGTTAAACCACAGGTTCAGTGTATCTTGAAGCACCTGGCTATAGAAACATGAAAGAAAAACAGTGAGAAGAAATGAGTATGAAATATATGAAGCCAGACACTAAGTCTGTTGAAAAGTCTGCTAATCAGAAGATTTGTAAAATATTATGCCCAGAATTCAGTCTCATGGAGCCTAATTAAAATGGAAGTTTGCTTCTGTCAGAATGTAGTTGAAAATTCAATATTTGTAACCTCTTTATTTTGCATGGAGTATTCAAAATAATGGTGATAGCAATTTTTTTTACTATTATCTATGAAGTGCCTTTTGTAGCATTAACAGAAATATTGACTGTGAGGCTGTGTGTATTTATATGCAAATGGTGTAAGCATACATCTCATATGCATCTTGACCTGAGGAATGCTAGGTAGCAAAGAGCCTGAAGAAACAAGTGTTGCTATGAGGAATCTCTGTGTACATTCATCAGTAAATCAATACAGTTAATGTTTGTAGTATAAGAGTAATTTGATGAGACAATTATGTAATTCAATACAGTAGAGTGCCAATAGTAAAATGCTTAGAAATAGTTCTCTCTGTGTGCTAGTTTACATACCTATTTTATTTCATTTGTATTTATTAATCATACAAAAATTAATATACTGGGAGTCGGGCGGTAGCGCATCGGGTTAAGCGCAGGTGGCGCAAAACACAAGGATCAGCATAAGGATCCTGGTTCGAGCCCCCCTCTCCACACCTGCAGGGAGGTTGCTTCACAAGCAGTGAAGCAGGTCTGCAGGTGTCTATCTTTCTCTCCACCCTCTGTTTTTCCCTCCTCTCTCCATTTCTCTCTGTCCTATCTAATGACAACATCAGTAACAACAACAACAATGACTACAAAAACAAAAGCAGGAAGGGCAAAAAAAATGGAAAAATAAATAAATAAATATTTAAAAAATAATATACCACACAACAAAATCTTAGATAAAACTTCAATATGTGAACTGGAAGAATTATGGCAAAAATGTGATATAGGAAGACAATGCATTACTATTCTGCAGTCTCTGGAAGAATAGTATAATTTCATATGCACAGAGAATGCATATAGCTGTCGTGTTAAGCAAACTGTATTAGACAGAAAAAAGTTTTGAAAACATGCTACTGATGACAAAAAAAATCACACACACACAATATATGTAAATGTGCAGTCTTCATTATTACACATGGACATTAAGTAATACTATCACCTCTGAGAACCATCAGTGAACATTGGGGAAATGGATGTGAGGGAAGACAAATTTATTTTTGCACAGATACATTGTATATATTTAGAATTTTACAATATTCCAAAAGGGATATTTATTTAATAAATGGACATATAAGTGTAAAAATCCAAAATGAGTCTATATGGTAATTATGACAATCCCTCAAAAAATAACTGTGAAGAGATTAAGAAAACCATGTCAGATAAACCATTTTAGCAAATCAGTATTAACGGGAGAGTTAATAGTCCAGGAGAAGAAATTAGATAAAGAGGATTATATTATTTTGATTAAAAGTTTACTACAGATTGAAAATACTTTCTCATAAGCATTTACAAAACTAGACACACCGCATTCAAATACAAGGAGATATTGCCAAAGCCCCAATTTTTCTGGAAATCTTTCACTTAACTCAGAGAAATTACAAAGAGAAAAAGTAAATATGAAAGAAAACATAGATGGAATAATGCATTTAATAATAAATTTGGATTAACAATTTTGTATTCAATTATATGTTTTAAAGTCCTTGAATATTTTAACAATTGTGTAGCAATACTTTCTGAAGATAATACATGTTATTTAACTTATAGTGATTCTAAAATTTAGGAAACTAATTAAACTACTTGATAACTAAGAGAAATATTCTTAGTAACTTTAGGGTGAAAGAGAAGTCAAAGTTGCCCTTACAGTATTTAAAGAAAAATTAAGATGACAAAACAATGTACCAAAGAATATGAGAGGCAACTAAAGATAAAAGTAGATTAAAAACAATAGCAATAATTTCATTGTATAAGAAAGAAGAAAATTTCATTCATATGTAATTAAATAAATAGAAGAACTACAAGATCAATGTCTCTAGAATCTGTTAAATTTTCAGAAATTGTATAAAGTAGGAGGGCTATATAATAATGAATAAATTGGAGATTTTTTTTTATTTTTAAATTTTTTATTTAAGAAAGGATGTGGGGACAGAGGAACCCTTTTACATTGCTGGTGGGAATGTAAACTGGTACAGCCTCTGTGGAGAGCAGTCTGGAAAACTCTCAGAAGGCTAGACATGGACCTTCCATATGACCCAATAATTCCTCTCCTGGGGTTATACCCCAAGGACTCCATAACACCCAACCAAAAAGAGGTGTGTACTCCTATGTTCATAGCAGCACAATTCATAATAGCTAAAACCTGGAAGCAACCCAGGTGCCCAACAACAGATGAGTGGCTGAGAAAGCTGTGGTATATATACACAATGGAATACTATGCAGCTATCAAGAACAATGAACCCACCTTCTCTGACCCATCTTGGACAGAGCTAGAAGGAATTATGTTAAGTGAACTAAGTCAGAAAGATAAAGATGAGTATGGGATGATCCCACTCATCAACAGAAGCTGACTTAGAAGATCTGAAAGGGAAACTAAAAGCAGGACCTGATCAAATTGTAAGTAGGGCACCAAAGTAAAAACCCAGTGGTGAGGGGTAGATATGTAGCTTCCTGGGCCAGTGGGGGGTGGGAGTGGGCGGGAGGGATGGGTCACAGTCCTTTGGTGGTGGGAATGGTGTTTATGTACACTCCTAGCAAAATGTAGACATATAAATCAGTAGTTAATTAATATGAGAGGGGGAAATCAATTGTATGTCTCAAAGTTTCTCAAAACACAAACTGAATCTTTTTAATATATAGGCTACGTATTTGATATGCGGACTCTCTCAAAAGCCTAGACCAAGTAAATTGGAGATTTTAAACACTGGTCAGACATCCCGATGCTGCTTATTTGCATAGATCACTCTAATGGACAATCTTCTGACAAGGCTAGTAAGAAAAAACTGATACAAAGGATGAATAATTAAAATTAATACTCATATAACAACAAAACATTGCAGCCTGAGATGCCATGTAAAAAAATAATAATTGCTTTCAGAGGGAGAAGCTTGAAAATGTCTAAATGTGAGGGGCAAATGTAGTACATACCGATTTATTAAAGAACTACAAGAGGAGATACCACTAGCATCAGCCAGCTATCCAAGAAAATAAGAGCATAAATTAAGACATGCACCATAAAAAGTAGGGGAGACTCTTTCATTATAACAGAAGTATAAAGTAGACAAGTACATATGTCCAGTAATTGGCAAGGGATGTGGTAGGAAGTCATGGGAGTTGAAAGTAGCAGAGTTATTCTTTGCTTTGCAAAGTAGATCATGGGTCATTTACAGAGAGTGAGGGGAAGTTAGAAGTTCAGGGTACAAAAATAGAAGTGGAAATTATCTTTTATTTAATAAGTCAGAGAGATATTAAGAGCAGAGGGAGAAGTAGAGAGGAAGAAATAAAGAGAGTCATCTGTAGCACTACTTCACCTCTCTTGAAGCTTCCCCTCTGCAGGTGGGAATCACTGAGACTTTGAACCTGGATTTTTGTACATGGTAATCTGTGCCCTCTATGAGCTGAATCACCTCATGGTCCTATATTTTCTTTATTGTACCAGATTTGTCTGAAGACTTTCTTACATTATATGTAGATTGTTTTTGTATTTAAAAACAAGTCATTTAGTTTAAAGTGCATTAAAATTAAAAGAATATATCCACGTTAAGTGCTTACTAAAAAGCTCCTACCTTAAAAATATATCCATGAGTCCCTCTTCCAACAAACTAAAATAACTTGACCTTGTGTAAATGAATATAGCATGCTATCAGTGATCCCATGAATGTGCCATTGAAGAGTTTCATTTCCTTTTATCCTAAGCACCCATATATAAGACTCGCTAGGTTTTTACTTAACATAATTCAGCTGAATTGTTGTATCCTTCTAGGAAGCATGCAAAACCTCTCCTTCCTTTTCCTAGTCCTGTCTGAAACAACATCGTCAATCTTGTTAATGGTGAATAAGAATATTAGAGACATGTGTGACAATTGATATGGAAAAATTAGGTACCTGCTGGCAAATACCCTTCAAGAGCAGATTGACTGATTTCTGGAGTTAAAACACATGCAAACTGTCAGCCATCATAATAGGGCAAATAACCCAGAACCATGGCACAGTGTCAGGTAGAAATTCAGTTTTCACTGCTGGGAATCTGCCCTCAATACAACACATTCATAATCTCTCATCAAGCCAAGTCTACACATTCAGAAACGTCCATCATTCTAGCAGTCAAATATATGTCCTGTCAGATACATTCAATAGTTCTCATGATAAGCTGGATGAAAAGTGGCATGTTACACATGATTGAATAGAAGGGTATATCATATACAATTCCTGCTGTCATATTTTGTCATTCTATTTATATATCTAGGTGAGGAACTTAACCTTGACAATTCCTAAGTTCGTATGCCATGAAAAAGTAATAGGCAAGATAAATGCGAAATAGCTTAATAAGTTGCATATAAAATGTGATTAAAATAATAAAGTAATCTGTCAAATAATCACAGACTTAGTTTGATATAAATTTTGATAATGTCCCACAATTCAACAAGAAAATCAACATTTGAAGCATGATATTCAACTTCAACTTGCATCTGAATTGTTGAAAGCATCTTAAGAACTGAAATGAGTTAATATGGTTATAGGTAACAGCTCCTTTACTATAACAATGTATTTATCATACACAAATGAAATATCTGTAATTTGACGTTACATTTATAAAGCATTTATTTAAATTTAGCTTTGAACTAACTCCTGGGTTAAAGTACCTAGTGATATGATGGAGATAGTGCAGTGACCACAAGAAACCTATGAGCAGACATTGCCCTGTCATACTGTTCTGAAATGTTTTATCAGTGGCATTGCCTTGATAACTTATCACTGACTTCTCCAGCTGAAATGACTTTTCTCCACTAGCTCAGGGAAAAGAGAAGGGAAATATAATGCTAGCCTTTCAAAGCATCATCTCAGGGCCCTTGGGGATATACTTCATAGACCTACTAGCTTTTTCAATAATGGAGATGCCAAATCTCATCTGATATATTATTACTTTTAGGTACCTGATTATTAAACCATTTGTTCTGCTTTATATACTTTTTTTTTTCAGCCACCAAGTTGCAAATGCTACCATGAGGACAACCTAACTTCCCTAGACAGATTACCTCACCAATGACTCCTGGAATCTCACTTCCCTAGAAATCTGCCCCACTAGGGAAAGAGAGATAGGCTGGGAGTTTGAATTGGTCTGTCACTGCCTATTTCCAGCAGAGATGCAATTACAGAAGTCAGACCTTCCACATTCTGCATCCCATAATAATCCTTGGTCCATGTTCCCAGAGGGATAAAGAATAGGAAAGCTTTGGGCGTCGGGTGGTAGAGCAGCAGGTTAAGCGCATGTGGCACAAATAAAGGAGCAGCAGAAGGATCCTAGTTGGAGCCCCCGGCTCCCCACCTGCAGGGGAGTCGCTTCACAGGCGGTGAAGCAGGTCTGCAGGTGTCTGTTTTTCTCTCCCCCTCTGTCTTCCCTTCCTGTTTCCATTTCTCTCTGTCCTATCCAACAATGATGACATCAATAACAACAACAATAATAACTACAGCAATTAAACAACAAGGGCAACAAAAGGGAATAAAGAAATATTTTTATAAAAAAGAATAGAAAGCTTTCAATTGAGGGGATGGGATATGGAACTCTGGTGGTGGGAAGGAATTGTACCCCTCTTATCCTATGATCTTGTTGATCATTATTAAATCAATAAGAAATATTGAAAAAAAGAGAATAATGACTTCTCCCTCATAAGTCTCATTAAATTATCATCCTGGCTGCTGTTACTAGCAAAATTCCATTCTTCAGGATTATATTTGTGAGTTAAGCCTATGTTTTTGTAGCCTACACAACAAACTTACCTTTTAATTACTTTATCGTTGCCTAGACTTTTTGTTCTCACCTAACTTGGCAACCATACTTATGGCAATAATGTAATTTCGTTGTCTTTCAACTTACACTCTTTGTAAAACTTTCATCTTAGCATATAATATGTTATTAAAAATCTTATTAGTGAATTGATAATGATTAACAAAATTATAAGATAACATCAGTATAATTCCATACAGTTCCCAGCACCAGAATTCTGTGTCCTACCCCTCCATTGAAATTCCCCTATTCTTTATCGCTCTGGGAGTATGGATCAAAATTACTTTTTTAATATTTATTTATTTATTTATTCTCTTTTGTTGCCCTTATTGTTTTATTGTTGTAGTTACTGATGTCATTGTTGTTGGATAGGACAGAGAGAAATGAGAGAGGCGGGGAAGACAGAGGGGGGAAAGAAAGACACCTGCAGATCTGCTTCACTGACTCCCCTGCAGATGGGAAGCCGGGGGTTCGAACAGGCATCCTTATGCCAGTCCTTGCAATTTGCTAACCCACTGTGCTACCACCTGACTCCCTGGATCAAAATTCTTTATGGGGTGCAGAAGGTGGAAGGATGGGTTCTGTAATTGCTTCTACACTGGATGTAGATGTTAGCAAGTCAAACCATATCCCCAGCCAGTTTCTGTCTTTCCCTAGTGGGGGAGAGCTCTGGAGAATGAAGACACATTATGAACACACTGGTGAAGTCACCTGTTCAGGGAAGTCAGGATGGTTTCATAGTAGCAACTGCAACTTGGTGGCTAAAAAGCAGTAAGATATAAAGCAGGACAAATTATTTACTAAACAGGAACCCAAAGGTATAGAACAGATGAGGGGTTGACCATGGGGTATCCAGTTAAACACACATAGTACTATGCCCAAGATCCCATGCAAGGATCTGGGTTTGATCCCCCAGAGCCCCACCTCCAGGGGAATGCTTCACAAGCAGGCCTGCAAGTGTCCACCTTTCTTTTCCCCTCTATATCTCTCCTTCCCTTCTCAATTTCTCTGTCTTATCTAGCAAAATGGAAAAATAGCCACCAGGAGCAATGGATTTGTAGTGTTGCACCCAGTGATGCCCCTTGAGGCAACACACACACACACACACACACACAGCAAATGAAATTAGGGATCATTGTGTGAGAAGACATTAAGAAGTCTATTCTAGGTATGTCCCAAGGGACCCATGACTTAAGGATGTTTTGCCTCATAGCTAACATGCAGATGTAAAAGTATAGCCTGGGAAGATGGTTTCAAAGTTAAGAATGGGTCTCAGAAGCTGGATTAAGGCAGAGAGTAGCTCCCAAACATGAGGAAAGTATATAAATACTATTAAATTATTTAACCCATCTATCTGACCTAAGGTATATATACACATTCCTATGTGGCCGTTGAGTCCCTGTCAGTCTGAGCTCACAGACCGTGGTCACAGCTGGGAACATTCTAGGCTACTCTCATTTCAGGACCAATCGTCCTCTAGTGTCAGAGTAGGCTGACTCACAACTCCCTTCAGAGAATGGGGTAATACCTGCCTGATCTTTATATCGTCACACTCATATTTCTCAATCTATTATCAAACCAGTGATTTAAGAACCCTGGAGAATGCCATTTTTACCCTACCCACTGCTTTTCTCTTTCCTTCTATTTTGGTTTTACAGTAATGAGATTCATTCTAATTACACATTCAAATGTTTCCCTACTACTAATTGTACTCAGTTTATTTCTAATTGACACTTCTAGTTGACTCACTCATCTTCCTTAAGTAAATTTGAGTGAGAAAGCATGCATAAGTGTAGAAAAAAATCCATCTGATTTTATATGGAAGCTGACCCTAATTTAGTGTGTAAGATGTTGAAAGTGATTCTTAGAGCTGAGAAGTGGGACTAATCCCAAAAGGATTGGCTGGAAGGTGAGCAGGTGAAATTAGGCATATTTAGTTTGGGAGATCAGTGTACCCTAGTGGAAGAAGATGTCAGACTGTAGTGGGTATGATGTGCAGACACCTATCACAGAGGGATAAGAAACCATGCACATGTAATAAAAATATTTTATGAATCAATATTTCACTAAAATGAAGATATTTAGAAAAAAGAAAGTGTACAGAAAAAGTAAAAAGAAAAAAGACTCCTAGATTTGGAAAGAAGAAATACTCTATATTTTTTCTATTTAGTCATTGAAAAGTGTGTATCCAGCTGAAACTAGATTTTGACTCCTGCAGGATTATTGAACAAACAAAAAATTGTCTTCAGTACTTTGTATTCCAGTGTAAAGTCAGACAGAAAACAACAGATAGTAAGTTAGTAAACCGCATCATAAATGAGTTAAAAGAAAAGTTTGAGTGGCAGACAATACCTTGGGTCCACCTAAATGTTAGATGTCAGACTCAGGCAAAATCTACTAAAGTCATGGACCCCTTTGAAAAAACCTAAAATAGACCTACTAACTTTTTCTAAAATGGAGACCCTCAAATCTTCAACTATAATATTCTTGCCTTTAGGTTCATGATTAGTAAACATATTGTTCTGCTTTATATCTTAATTATTTTTCAGTTACCAGGTTCCAGATCCTACCAAGATGCCAGCCTGACTTCCATGGACATATGACCTCACCAGTGTGTCCTGGAGATCCGCCTCCCCAGATCCCTGCCCCACTAGGGAAAAGAGAGACAGGCTGGGAGTATTGATCGCTCTGATAGGGGAAATGGTGTGGAATTGTACCGCTCTTATCCCATAGTCTTGTCAATATTTCCATTTCATAAATAAAAATTTAAAAAAGAAAAACTGTTTGGGTGGGGATCTGGGAGGTGATGTACCCAGTAAAGTCCATACATCACCAGCTGCAATGATCCGGGTTCAAGCCCTGGCTCGCCACCTGCAGAGAAGATACTTCATGAGTAGTAAAGCATGTTTGCAGGTATCTGCCTTTCTCTCTTTCCCTATCTTCCCATCCCATTTAAATTTTTATTTATCCTATCCAATAAATATAAAAGAAAAAAATAGCCATTGGGAATGGTGGATTTCTAGTGCTGACAATAAGCATAGTGATGACCCTGGTGGGAAAAAAAAAGTGTTTAAAATTAGGCGCTATGAAACTACAAATAGATTCATTCATTGTGACCTGGATGACCCCACCAATGTGTCCTGGAGCCCCGCTTCCCCATATCCCTGCCCTACTAGGGAAAGAGAGAGAGAGGCTTGGAGTAAGGATCAACCTGCCAAAGCCCATGCTCAGTGGCAAAGCAATTATAGAAGCCAGACCTTCCATCCTCTGTGCTCCATAATGACCTTGAGTCCATACTCCTAGAGAGATAAAGTATAGGGAAGCTATCAGGGGAGGGGATAGGATACAGAGTTCTGGTGGTGGGTACTGTGTGGAGTTACACCCCTCTTATTCTATGCTTTTGTGTTTCCTTTTTATAAATAAAAATTTAAAAGTATAGCTTAAATTAAGCTCTTCCTACTCTCCCTGCTGAATCCAGCTTCTCATGAGATGATATTTATATGAGTCACCAATTTCTTTTATTTTTAATGAATTTTTGAACAAGAAGTTCTTTTTTAAATTTTTATTTATAGAAAGGAAACACTGATAAAACCATAGTATAATCAAGGTGAAACTCCCCACAATCCCCACCACCAGAACTCCGTATCCCATCCCCTCCCCTGATAGCTTTCCTATTCTTTAACCATCTGGGAGTATGGACCCAGGGTCATCATGGGGTGCAGAAGGTGGAAGGTCTGCCTTCGGTAATTGTTTCCCCTCTGAACATGGAGGTTGACAGGTCGATCTGTACTCCCAGCCTGTCTCTCTCTTTCCCTAGTGGGGGAGGGTTCTGGGGAAACAGGGCTCTGGACATATTAATGGGGTCATTTGCCCAGGGAGGTCCAGTTGGCATCATGGTAGCATCTGGAAACTGCTGGCTGAAAAAAAGTTAACATATAAAGCCACAAAAATTGTTGACTAATTATGAACTTAATGGCTGGAATATTGCAGATGAATATTTGGGGTCTCCATTTTGAAGATAGCTAGTATGCCTATTTTAATTATATTCCAAAAGGCTATAAATTCTTTTTTCCTGAGGCTGACATCTGGTATGTAGGTGGACCCAAGCTATTATTTGGGGAGATGATATCATGTCTGGAAAAAAGGACTAGAAAGCTGGGTCAGGGAAGAGAGTAGCTCCCAAATATGGGAAAAGTGTATAAATATTGTCGACCGTAGACTCCATCAATTTGATCTGGGGCCCATATTCAACTTAAGAGCCTATGTGACCTCTGCATAACTGTAGGTCTGAGCTCACATTCTGTGGTCATGAGTAGGAATGTTCCAAGTGGCCCAAATTTCAGAACTCATCTTCCTCATGTGGTAGAGTATG
Organism: Erinaceus europaeus; assembly: GCF_950295315.1. Lineage (NCBI taxonomy): Eukaryota > Metazoa > Chordata > Mammalia > Eulipotyphla > Erinaceidae > Erinaceus > Erinaceus europaeus. The sequence goes on along the minus strand of NC_080164.1, from coordinate 78,307,145 downwards.
TTATTCAGCCTCCTATGGAATATTCTCTACTATTGTTGATCCACATTGAGGACAAGGTCCTATGAGGGCTAGAAGGAATTATGTTACGTGAGATAAGTCAGAAAGACAAAGATGAGTTCGGGATGATGCTACTCATAAATAGAAGTTGAGAAAGAAAAAAGGAGAAAAAAAGAGAAAAAAGGAGAAAATCAAAGCAAGATCTGACTGAATTTGCAGTAGGACACCAAAGTAAAAATCTCTGGGTGGATGGTGAGAGTAGATATTCAGTTTCACTGGGACAGTGGGGGGTAGGATCAGGACACACTCCTTTGGTGGTGGGAAGGATGTTGATATACACTCTTATTAACTTGTAGTCTCATAAATCACTACTTAATTAATATGAGAGGGGGAAAACTGATCGCATGTCTCAAACTTTTTAATGCACAGACCATAGGCTGAATATATGTTTCTTCAGTCTAAGCACTTAAGACTTTAAACATGTCACCAGACTGAATTTTACCAGTCATCTCAAATTGTTAAAACATTTCTAATAATGGCTTGTTCTTTGAAATGTGGATTTTTCTAAAATCTTAGACCAGGGTGTAAATAAACAACTGGTGGTGTTACTTTATAAGACACAGCTATATATAAATAATGTCAAAAGACATAAATTATGGTGATGTTGTGTATGATACAGCAAATCCTAACAATGGGATCTTCAAAGTTAACCCAATTGCCAAATAATTTGATTATAGCAATAACTATCTATTGCCTTCTTAAACTAAAAACAGCAGGAACTTCTTGCTTCCTCTATAAAGCCCATATTCCCCCCCCCCCAGTCCTAGAACCTCTAGGGTGGGGCTCAGTTTTCTGAACACTTCTCTCAATTCATACCAAATGATATTGCATCTGCTGATCTCAACCTAATCAATACAACATGTATCACTTGGGCATGCTTCAATTCAGAGTGTGTCCAGAGACATCAAGTATGGAATGTCATTCCTTCAGACTCATTACTCGGGTGAGACCTTTCCTTTACCATAGGATTCTCTAATTCCATTTTGGCTTGTTAATTTCCTAACAAAGCCCCAAAACCTATATATAGACCAGGTCCCATGAGATAGGGCATATGTTCACATGTATTGTATAAATTAGGGAAAAATACATACCTGAAAACAAAAGTGCACAATAGTCTGCAGTGAGTCAATATATGCGGCAAGTAGAAAGACCTAAAAAGACACCATAAAGTTCCTAATGAAATGGTTTCTACTTAGTCCTAGATACCCTCCTTACCTACTTCCTATTATACTTCCATCATTGATTCCAAAGCTAACGTTATCAAAGTAAGGACTACAAAAGCTGAATAAGGGCAAGAGACTGGCATACTTTAATGAAGACTCTTTAGTCACTAGCGGGCCACCCTATCAGCTGGGGCCCTAGTCAGAGAGTACTGAGATTCCCACACAGACATGATGGGTCTAGACCTCAAATAGATCCATCTCTCCATTATCAGGGACCATCTCTATCAGGGACAACACAATAGAGTCTCCAATTTCTATATGCCCTATCTTAAATGCCAGTCATATTCCTATATGACAAGGTTCTAAACATTTCTGTCTGATTTCTCAGGAGAGAAACTGAGATATGGGAGTCTTCTCTACTTCATCAAAATCATCTGGGTAACAAAATTAAAAGGAGAGACAGCTGCATTTTTTACATGACAGGAACCATGTATCTCTGAGACTAATAACAGATTGGTGAAGATGACAAATGTCAGATACCTTGCTTATGAAAAGATTCAGCACATGTCATTCTGGTAAATAGGATCTCAATACAATTTGCTGGTTTTATAATCACTGCTACTTTCTTCTCAGAAGTGGAAACTGAAAGGTCTGCTCGTTGTCTTTGTTTTCTTGCTGTGGTTCCTCTTCTCATCTCAATGGGTAGATGAGGAAGGTGTGAAGTAAGCAGTAGGTTAACTGCTAGTTTAAATTGGAAGCTTAATTCCAAATGTTGCTATGTATAGCAGAAGATAATTTTTTTCCTTTCAAAGTATTACTAGTAACAACCAAAAATATGTAAAAAAAAATCTGTTACCTGTTACATCAGTCTTATTTGTTTATTTAAATGCATAAATCCCTTATAGAAGTAGTTTGTTCTCACTGCAATCATTTTGATGAAATTAATCTTCAAAAGTCCTAATAATAAACAGGTTTAGAAAAAATAGTTAAGTTTTCTTAATATAAGCAGAAACTTAAAATTAGGGATTCAGGGAGTATACCACCAGGTGGGATAGTAACACATTAATCTTTCAAAAAAATCAGAAATTCCATGCTTACTGTTAATCATAAATGGCTTAGGGATTTGGATAATAGTGCACTTGGTAGAGTACACACATTACAGTGCACAAAGATTCAAGTTCAAGACCCAAGGCCCAACTAGGGGAGGTATGTGGGTTGAGGAGGGGAGGTTCATGAGTGGTGAAGCAGTACTTCCCCTCTATTCTCCCTTTCCTCTCAATATCTCTTTGTCTCTATCCAAATTTTAATATATATATATATATATATATTTAAAAATTCTAAAATACTTAATATAGCCACTGAGACAAAAATGTTCTTTAATTATTAAACTTTTTCTTTTAAATTGATCACTTCCTTCTTATTATTAGGAAATGCAAAATTCAGTAAATGAGGGCAAAATATGGTATACTATATATAAATGTACATTTATTTTACAAAGTATGCTATAGTTATTTATAATGGAGGAACTTAAAATAGCAAATTACTCTTCTTTTTCCAGAACTGGACCTAATGCATGTTTAATATCACTGCATTTAGGCTTTCTTCAATGCTATTATGTTACTACCATGTGGTGCAGGGCTCAAATCTGGCTAGACATGTACCCTACAGATCTAATTATCTCTACAGTCTTAAACTTACTCTTTAAAATCATTTTAATGTTTAATTAAAGTTATGACCTTATTAAGGACAAGGTTAAAACTACTAGAGATTTACTATTGAAACCTGGTTTGCTACTATTCTGTAGGGATAGACATGTTTAATAAGGGATTGGGCTGGGCAGTGGCACACATGGGTTCAGTGCACAAGGACCTAGGTTCAAACCCCTAGTTTCCATTTGCAGGGGGAAAACTCCATGAGTGGTAAAGCTGCGGGTGTCTCTGTTTCTCTCCTTATCTCCTCTCCCAATTTTTCTGTTTCTATACAATAATAAATAAATAATACTTAAAAATAAAAAATATTTTAACCCTATGTCTTCTTTTTCACCATAATTTCTTCATTCCAACAGAAATTCTTATTAAATTCCCTAGACATTTTCTTATAGAACCAGACTACAAAGGGAGTTCTAACAAAGAGATCAAATGATTCAGTTTTCTTTTTCTTTCTTTCTTTCTTTCTTTCTTTCTTTCTTTCTTTCTTTCTTTCTTTTTTTAGAGTTGGAAGTAGTTTTCAATCATTTTATGGTCAGAAGCTTTTCATTCTATTCTTTTCCTTCTATTTTCAGAGTAAACATGGGATAGGGATAGATCCTAGGAGACACATTAGAGAGTTCAGCTCTTCTCTGCAAGATGAGATGGTGGCAATAATGTCTTTTCCTGCTTAGAAGCTCACAGTATTTCCTTGTAACATAGCATTTACTCTTTGAAAGCCATTATTCTATATTTAATTTCCCTCAAGTATTGTTTGTAAATTTACTTTTTTAAAATGGCAGATCTTGATTTTGCTTCTCACTTCGATGTGTTTATTTAACACATAAGAATCAAAATGTTCCTTGAGATTTGGGAAGTACCACAGTGTTTTTTTTTTTGTTTGTTTGTTTTTGTTTTTTAACAGGACAATTTCATGCCTGAGGCTCAGAAGGCCCTAGTTTAGTCCTCAGCATCATCATAAGCTACAATTGAGAAGGGATAGCCAAGGTGTGCTAAAATACTTTGGGGGGGGATATGAAATTGTGACCTTGAGACAAATACATCTTTCAGAACAACATGTATTCAAGAGAAAATAAGTTTTGAAAAGGGAATCACAATCCATTAAAGTGAACAACTTTATCTCCTTAAGACAGAAAGAGTCAAAATAGCCTTCCCACCATCCCTATTTAACACCCTACTGGAAATCCTACACAGCAAAATAAGATAAGAAAAGACAATGAAAGCCGTACAAGTTGAGATTGAAAATCATGTCCATAGTTATTGACAGATGATATGCCTGCTATGTAAAAAAAAAAAATTGCATAGAACTGATAAACAAATAATGAGGTAGTACTGCTAAGCAAGTACAAAAAAACAATGCAGGATACAAAGTTTTTGCACAAATCAATTACTTCCTTATCTGCCAGCAAAGAAGAATAGAATTTGACCCAAAAAAAGCATTTGCACCAGAATATCCTCTATGTAAATCATATATGCAAGTAGAACTTTAACAATGTTTATAATATCTACAGGTAGAAAGTATTTTTTAAATGGTGAAAGAAATCAAAGAAAATAAAGATAATTTTTTTTTTTAAATGCTGAGGTAGTAACTCTATTCAACTGGATCTATAGCTTTAATGGAATCTCATCAAATTCACAAACTGCTGTATAATGGCATCATAAATGTAAAATTTATTTGAACATCAAACAGCCTTCAATAGGTGATATAGAACTGAAGAACAAAATTAGAGATCAACCAATTTCAAGACTTATTGTATAGATAAAATAGCAAAGACAGATTACTATTGATAAATAAAAGACAACGGGATACATGTTTTAGTCATGGGATAAAAATAGTTCTGAAATAGGTTTATATAAGGCTGGGGAGACACCATAATGGTTCTGCAGAAGACTTTCATGTCTGAGGTTCCCAAGTCCCAGGTTCAGTCCCCAGTATCATCACATACCAGAGCTGAGCAGTGGTCTTGTAGCTCTCTCTGTCTTTCTCTCTGTGTCTCTCTATCAGTAAAATAAATAAATCCTTAAAAATATTTATTAAAAAAAAAGAAATAGATCCATATGGGATAGTCAATTGTCTTTTGACAAAAGAATAATAGGAAATTCCTGTATAATATACAGTAAAAGAAAAACCTATAGCTAATCTTATATGCCTTCTACAAAAATTAGTAAAAAGTGGATCATAGATCTAAATGTAATTTGTGAAACAATAAAACTTCTATGAGGGGTTATGCAAGGAAATCTAGGTAAATTTAGATTTGATTATGAGTGTTAAATAAAATATCAAACATGACTCATAAAGGAAAAAAATGAATCGTTTTTTTATCAAAATAAAGCCTTATTGTGAGCAAAATACTTTAAATAAATGAAAAGACAAGTCATATCATGGGAGACAATATTTGCAAAAATACATATATGATAAGCAACTTGTATAAAAATACACAAATAATATATAAAATTCTGCAACAAAAAATTAATAGTTCAATTAAAATATTTGCAAAATATCTCCAAAGACATCCTGCCAGAGAAAACAAACACACACACAAAATAAGCATATAAAAAAGTTCTTAATGTTGTATTTATCAAGTAACTGAAAATTAAAACAATAATGAGACATCATTACACATTAATTACAGTGGATTAAACTGCAAAATCTGACAGTAGCAATTTTATCATAGATGCAGATAAATACACTCTTATTTGCTGGTGGTGGTAATGCAAAAGTCAAAGTATAGGCACTTTACAAGAAAGTTTGACATTTTTTACAAGGCTAAATAGCCTCATATAATCCAACAAATGTGTCCCCAATACTCAACTTATTTATAAACTTACGTTCTCATAAAACTCTGTTGTATAGTGACTTTATTCAAATTCACTTAGAAATCTCCATAAGTCTGCAAATGGATAAACAGTCTTAGCCTGCAATACTGAGTATTATTCACCAATAAAAAGAATAATATAGCTATGAAAAAAATGATGGATTTGAAATGCATATCACCATATAGTTTTATAACATAGTGAATTTTAAACTACACCAATTAGACAAGTTATTTAGGTAACAGAATAAATGGACCAAAATAAAATGGAAAGTATGCAAAGGATTTTGCTACATCACAGGTATATGAAAAGAAGAACATCGCTGAAGAGAATGAATGGAAAAGTGTTGACCTAAGACCAAAAAGACAATTACCTAATTGAGTGACGATGCAGATTCATGGGGAAGTGGGCCCAAAAATGCTTCAAAAAAACCCTAATAAACGCGCTGTTCCTTATCTGAATGTTTCATTTCCCTCCCCTCCTTTCGACCCTGTAGAGCTGCAGTCTCCAACAAATAATGCACACAGATGCTTCTCACTACAATTTTTATTACAATGTATCTTTCTGTGGGTTTCTTCTAAGCCCTTTCGTTGTATTTTATCAAAATAAGCCTTATTGTGAGCAAAATACGTTAAATAAATGAAAAGACAAGTCATATCACAGGAGACAATATTGAGGCCCTACTAAGTTGAGACAAACTATGAGGCCCTACTAAGTTTTAATTATTACAATTTCATCTTCTTTCCATTCTTCAAGTATCATGGTTTCTCTTACAACAATTTCCAATGATCATTCTTATCCTTGGTTGTGATATTTATTTTAAAGTCTGTATTTTGTTAACTCCAATGACTGGAGCACTGCTTATTTTTCATTAGTTGACATTTGTGCCTATGTGTCCTATGGTTTAAGTCCTTGTAAGTTATATAATCTTTTTATTTCATGTTGTGTGAAGAACATTTCATTTACCAAGTTGTTTGTATGAATAATTGTATGGCAGTGACATTGGGTTTCTCTTAAGAACATTTATACTTTCTTCTGCCCAACCTCTGGCACTACGCTATCACTTGTATTGAGACTGACAGAGCTTTGAACTGGGGTATTCTGCAAAGGAAAGTTAATACCTGGTTCACTCTGAACTTCTGAAATGAGACCAGAAGTTCCTAAAATAGATGAAGCTGAAGCGTGCTTTTCAGGGAAACTTCCCCACTTAAATGGCTTCTAAATTCCAGTTCCTGTCTCCTTTTAAGAACAGATAATTCTGAAAACCCTCTCAAACATCACACCTGATATCAGCCAGTATCTTCAAAAGGAAGAGTTGGCCAAATGGGATGAATTCCCTTTGCTTCTTTTTTTTATTTTTTATTTATTTTTTAATTTTTTTATTTAAGAAAGGATTAATGAACAAAAACATAAGGTAGGAGGGATACAACTCCACACAATTCCCACCACCCAATCTCCATAACCCACCCCCTCCCATGATAGCTTTCCCATTCTCTAGCCCTCTAGGAGCATGGACCCAGGGTCGTTGAGGGTTGCAGAAGGTAGAAGGTCTTGCTTCTGTAATTGCTTCCCCGCTGAACATGGGCGTTGACTGGTCGGTCCATACTCCCAGTCTGCCTCTCTCTTTCCCTAGTAAGGTGTGTCTCTGGGGAAGCTGAGCTCCAGGACACATTGGTGAGGTCTTCAATCCAGGGAAGCCTGGCCAGCATCCTGGTGGCATCTGGAACCTGGTGATTGAAAAGAGTTAACATACGAAGCCAAACAATTTGTTGAGCAATCATGGATTCCAAGCTTGGAATAGTGGAGAGGAAGTGTTAGGGAGGTACTCACTGCAAACTCTAGTATACTTCTGCTTTCAGGTATATATTTTGCAGTAGTTTATGGGTACATGTGAACATAAGCTCTCTCTCACAGAAACTGGTGTATATCTAGGTTATGGGACTTTGTTAGAAAGTGAACTACCTGAGATGAAATTAGAGTGTACTATAAAAGGAAAGGTCTCACCCGAGTAATGAAGCTGAAGGGTTGTCATTCCACACGTGAAGTCTCTGGACACAGTCTGAGGTGAAGCATGTTGAGGTGGCAATCGTTGCGTTGGTTAGGTTGTGATCGGCAGATGCAATATTATTTGGTTTGGATTGGGAGATGCATACGGGAAAGTGGGCCCTATCCAAGGGTTCCAGGACTGGGGGAAGTAGGGGCTCTATAGTGGAGATGTGAGGTTCCTGCTGTCTTAGGGTTCAAAAAGACAATCGATAGTTAATGTTATCATCACATTATTTGTTAATTGGGTTAACTTTGAGAAGTCCTTTTGTTATGATTTGCTGTACAGTATCCAGTATCTTGTATATAGCTGTGCTATTGGATGCTTCTAATCTACTTGGTCTAGGCTTTTGAGAGAGTCTGCATATCAAATACACAGCCTATATATTAAAAAGATTCAGTTTGTGTTTTGAGGAACTTTGAGACATACAATTGATTTTCCCCCTCTCATATTAATTAACTACTGATTTATATGTCTACATTTTGCTAGGAGTGTACATTCATTACAGCTATTTCAGCTTTCAGTTCTCTAATTGCCTCAAGATAATCAGTATTTTCCTTGGGGGTCTCAACTGTTGTTTCCCTAATACTGCCATTCCTTTCCTCCAATGTTGTTTTCATTTCTGTGATTAATAAGTTTATTATTGCTTGCATACTTTTCTTATCTATGGTTACTTCTGGCTGATTTGTAGTTTCTTCTGGGCTCTTGTCTTCATTCATTGGAGTAGCAGTTTTATTTGTTTTTGATTTGTTTTTTATTTGTTTTACCCATTTTTTCATTTATGTGTTTCTTCTTTTTAATGCTCTGTTGTTCCTCTGTTGTTATGTCTTGAGTACAAGTAACACTATACTAAATACCTTTATGACAATTACACTCACTAACCTCTGGAATTACAGTAGCAACTGAAGTAGGTATTAAAGGAGTTTAATCGTTACCAGTTAGCCAAACAATTTCTCCAGTCCGTGAAAAAATAGTAACCAAATCCCAGTGAAGAAAGAGAAAAGAAAGAGAGGATAGCAAGAATAGACAGTTATGCAAATCTACTATCCACTGTGTATTCTAGGGGTAACAAGAGGCGAAAGGGAACTAGAGCAGAGATACACACATAAAGTCCACTCTGAGTCAGATTTCTTCCCCAAAATAATTCACAAATTCAGAAAGGCAAAGAAGAAGGAAGAAGTGTATGACAAGATTAAAAAAAAAATAGAGAGAGAGACAAGAGAGAGAAAAGGGAGAAGATAAGAAAAAGAGTTGTAATTAAAGAGCAGTGCAAGGAACTTCCCAAATGTGTATCAGTGAATTCAAAAAAGCACCCTGTTTGGTGGTGTGGGGTATCCTGCTAGGAGCTGGTCCCCAGGGACTGTTTATGGGGTGGGGGAAAGGAGGTATGCTTGAAAATTAAAAGGAAGAAAAAAGAATTGTTTTCCCCTACTCTAATTCTTAACCCAAATTAAGTTATAGTCACCTCGTTGGTGTCACCGCTATGGCCCCTTATTGGCTGGCCTGCTAAAGGCAGAAAATCCTACTGTTTCCAGGAGATGTGTTCGGAGCTCAGCGGCTAGCAGCTTCTCAGTCCGCCATCTTCTGGGAACCCCCCCCCCCAGACTTTTTTAAAGGATTTCTCGAAAATGAAAACTAGCTCCAAGTCCTTTGATCCAATGAGAGCTATACTTAAGAAGTCTTTGGATCCACCCTCAGGGTGGCGGTGGTCCCTGGAGACTCCCAAGAGAAAGCCCCCAAGCTATAGTGCTCCCTCTGGGTCTTCTGCCAGCTGCCCAGCAGCGCTCTGCAACCGGCGGAGGAGCCTCCTTCCCGGGCGGAGGACAATGCCCGGCGCACCTGCCTTGCCTGCTGCCGCCTGGGAAGTCTGGAGCAGCCCGCCTGCTAGTCCGTGCCACCTTTACTCTAATTCTTAACCCAAATTAAATTATAGTCACCTCTTTGGTGTCACCACTAGGACCCCTTATTGACTGGCCTGCTAAAGGCAGAAAATCCTACCCTTTCCAGAAGATGTGATCAGAGCTCATGCTGCTAGCAGCTTCTCAGTCCGCCATCTTCCCTACTCTGAATTCCCTTTGCTTCTATCTTCCACTTCTGGAATTTGGATCAAAACTAATGCAGCAAACTTTGCTGGATTTCAAATGCCCTCATGGAAATTTTTTCAATATTTTATGTGATGTTTATAGTTACACACATAAAAAAAATAGTCCAAAGACCAATCCTATCATTAACTCACTCAGTCCATTTTCAGATAAAATGAATTAATAAGAGAATTAACCTCTCCAAGTCACAGAGTCAACAAAAAGGTTGCCAAAATTGAAGTGAAAACAATGACTTCAAGTCAGATTTAATATTTCCAATGAATGCAAAGTGACTTGTAAAATTGAAATACAGAGATTTTTCTAAGAATCATTAATACTCCATTTCCAGATACTTAAGAACATGGATATAGTGGAAACATTTCACAGATTCCTTACAAAAAGTTATAGCGAATAGTCATATTCCTAGTGGCAGCACATTCTACATATCGAAAGTAGACATATATTTTTCTTGTTCCTCCTCCTTCACCTCCTCCTTCTTTCCCTAGTCCTCCTCCTTCTCCCTCTTATCTTCTCTCTTCTCATTTTCTCTTCCCTCTCCTTCTTCTCCTACTTCTTCCTCTTCTTCATCTCCTCCCTCTCCTCACTAGGGTTATCGCCAGAGCTCAGTGCCAACACTACAAATCTACAACTCCTAGCATTCGCTTTTTTCATTATTTATTTATTTTTTTCCTATTTAATTTGACAGAACAGACAGAAATGGAGAGGAAAATGGGAGTGTGGAAGAGATATCAGTAATACTTTTTCACACTTGTGAAGCTCCCCTTCTAAGATGGGGGCTATTGACTTAAACTATGGTCTTTGTGCATGGTAATATGCAAGCTGAACTGGGTAAGCTGTGGGACCTTGCATAAGCCAAGGTCAAGCATGGTATGGGCCATCCAGGGGAGGATTCCCAGATGCCTGGGAGGTAAAGGCTCTCTGTCAGTTTCTGTCAGGGACTTTTTCACCTCTATGTGTTAAGCAAGAGAGAACCTGTTGAACAGGTCCCAACCCCCTGTAAGCCTCCTTCAAGCAGGGGCTCATGTCCCCTCTGTGCTAGCTGGCAGTTTCAGTTCCTCATTCCCCAAACTAGCTAGACCACTTACCCAACATTTACTGGAAAGACCCTCACCATTTTCCTGTTTCCCACTCTCCTGACCATATATGGTAACTGTCTTTGAAGGCCCCCAGCAGCCCCCTCCACACTTAACATTCCTGACCATAAGAGTAGGCCATAGCCACCCTGTTCTTCTCCCTACACCAACCTATAAAAACCCTTACTTGCTATACAATAAACACATTATTCATAGGCAAATAGTGTCCTAGGGTGATCCTTGGCTTCATCTCTTGATGCAATCCACAGGGAAAGACCCCCAGGGTATTCATCCATGCTGCCCTTGATCCAGCCCCTTCAGCCCCAGGCAACAGAATGGGTCCACTAACTTAGACCCCGATATCATGCCACACTGTAGCCCCCCTATTTTTTATAATTTTTGTAAATTTTACTCATAATGGAATATTTTTGTTCATAACAGATGAGTGAAAGAAGAAAATACATTATTTAAAAAATAATTATCTAAAATCATTTTTCCTCAAGTATAATTTCATTCATTTTTTTTTTTTGGTCTTTGTGGTTTTGGGGATCTTTTCTGAAAAATTCCAATATGTACATTTGCTCCCTTTCAATTTCAGTCAGAAAGAGATCAAGAAAGAAACAGTAACACCACAGATTACTACAACATTCATATATATTTTTTTTCCCTCTGGTGTTATGCATGCTGACCCCTTGTACTTCTGGAGTTTAAACCCAGGTTGTTAAGAATGACAAAATGTATGTTCTGCTGGCCAAGTTGTCCTTGAATACCTGCAATTTTATTTTTTATAAATACTGTTTGGATACAAATGTTTATTTAATTTACACTGTCTACTATGTCTTTACTATTGGAAAGAGGTGAATCAGTAGAGTGAATATATCTTTTATGCTTTATGTGCATTTATTTTCACATTTTACCAGTGTATGATATACATATTTTGAATCTCAATATCCAAATAATAAAATCAAAATAAACACTCTAACTCAAAACATGATGTAATACTAAAGTCAATGACCAAAAAGTAAACTCCAGAGAAAGAAAAAAAAATAGTCAAAGAGATAAAAAATTTAAATGAAGGAGCAACAGAGAGAGTTGAAGGGCACAAAAAGGGAAAAGTTGTAATAGTAGGGGCAAACAATCAGAATGATTTAAAAATAAGGATGAAGGGAACACACTGGAACTAAATATTGGTGGCCAGAATAAGCTGTCTTAGTAGGATCAAGAGCAGTGTGGATTTGTAGCCTAGAAAGTAGAATATTGTAAGTCAGTTACTTATAAAAGCATTTTAAAATTATAGGGACTGGCAGTGACACACTTCTAAGTACCGTGTACTTGATTCATGCTCAAGTCCCCAGATCCCCCACCTGTAGAGAAGCAACATCATGAATGGTAGGGCAATTCTGCTTTCCTTTTCTCTGTGTTCCCTCTCCTCACCCTCTGTAAAAATATTAACCTACAAATAAATATTTTAAGCTAGGAAAAAGTTTAAAATAAGATAGGTGAAGGAAAACACACACACATTACACAAAAATAACTGTAAAGTTTTGTGATACAAAAAAATTTCAAAAATAGATGTGGTCATTACTATTTAATTCAAATATGATGCAAAGAGATGAAAACATTTTTTTTTTTTTTTACAAATTTACTCCTAGTATTCATCATAAAATTGGAGAATTGGTTTTAGAAAAGTACTGGGGCAAAGGAATCAGCAAATCAGTTAGCTTAAGGCAAGGTCTTCATGCCTCACTATAACAATTCAAAGAACTAAAAAAATAAGTAAATAGAAAGAAACTTGAAGGAGTTAGTTTGAATTTTAATAATTTATACAAGTAACTCCTGGAAATGTGAATATCTTCAAAGATGTGTGTAGAGATAACACTAAATGATTCTTGACTAATTTACTTTAAATTTGAATTTAAAAAAATGTTTGCAAGTACTGCTATGCTAATTCTAATTTTTTTAAATATAGCCTGGTTGGGTCAACCTAGTAATTAAAAAGACTTTGAATTGCAGGATAAAAATATTGTGATATTCAGATTGACTTTGTTCAGGCAGTCATCCCAAAAGGAACAAAATATTAATAGTAATATTAATAATACTTTCATGGCTTGCATCCATGCTGCCTAACTGCTATATTAAAATAATGCTGAAAACAGTATTATTTTAATTAAAAGGTAAGTACCAGCCTATAATATACTTCATCCACTCTCTCCACTATACTGATGTTAGCAAATAATGTTTAACTGTCGTTGTCTCAGCCCATTAGCTTCTCCATCTGGTTATCTTATTATAGTGTCTCACTAAATTGGTCAATGTTCTTATAACCTCCAGGATACCCAGAACAGGTCATGTCTTTTGCTAGATTGACTGGAAATTGTTATCATTAGATGGCATGTCTGTATTCTCTCCAAGAGTTAATGGGCAAAACTGTACATCATCAGGGCCTGAAACCTGGTGTGTTCTCTCTCCCTTCCTCTCTCTCTCTCTCTCTCTCTCTCTCTCTGCCCTGAAACAATGTGAAGATGAATGGCCAAGGTTTTTGCAGGTTTATTCCTGAAAATAGTCCATTCACCTCAGTAGTTCTAACTTTATTTTAATACTGAATTGCACTTATCCATTACCATGAAACTTTGGTTCTAGGGCATTGTATGGTATATAAATACCTAGTAGGGAGCATTTGAAAGGCCCTGAATCATTATTGACTGCCATGTGGCTGTAGATAATAACATTTGGGACTAGATTCCTAACAGCATTAAATTATTCTGTGGCATTTCCCCTTCATTTCTGAGGGAGTATTTATTATATTAAATGCTTACCAGTAACTACAAGGACTATGCTTTTCTATAATACTTTTTTTTTTCTTTTCCTTTTAATTCTGTACCCAGACTGTAGTGTATATACAACTATGGACAGATCTGAGTTGGAATTTAGTAAGAAATGGGCTGCCTGGAATTTGAAAACAAAGTGTTTCTCTCTCTCTCTCTCTCTCTCTCTCTCTCTGTCTCTCTCTCTCTCTCTCCCTCCCTCCCTCTCTCTCTCTCTCCTTCCCCTCCTCATTCTTCTCACCCTTTTTAAAAATAGTAACATATAAATAAGTATTTAAGCTAGGAAACAGTTTAAAATAAGAGCGTAGGAGAAGGAAAACACATTACACAAAGAGTATTGTGATGCAAGAAAATCAAAAAAAAATTATTTGTACAAAATACATCTCTCTTATTTCTGTATCTCTTTCTAGCATTTTTAAAATTGTGCAATTGGGGGGGGGTATGGACAGTGGTGCACCTGGTTAAGTGGGCATGTCACCACGCAGAAGAACCTGGGGCTTATGAGTAATGAAGTAGTGACACAGGTGTCTCTTTCCCTCTGTATCTTCCCTCTCCCTCTCAATTTTTCTGTTTCTAGGTTCCATACAAAATCAGTTTTAAAAAAATGTGCACACTTTGCAACACCTTACATTATCATTAACTATATAGAATTCCTTCTCCAGTGGTTTAAACAGAGACATGAAGCCATGGAGGGGAACTGAACATTATAGGTACGCATTGCTGGATAAGAAGATGTTATCAAGTGGTGAAACATCTGTGAATAAGTGGTTTGTAATTATTTAGTTTTGTGGATTAAAAAAAAAATCAAATCAATGCCTGGGGAAGAATGAGCTGGCAATCTAGTGGGACTAAAACTCATTGTTTTAGCTTCTTTGGAATCCAGAAATATAACATTGCATTTTATACATGGAGCAGTGAGTGTAAGCTTAAAATATAGTCACCTTGACAATAATATATAAAGGTAACATGGATGGTGCACTTTTATGACTATCAATCATATTTGAAATGACAATGTACCTTTTATTGTTTTTGAAGAACAATGTACAAAATGGCAAGAAAAAGTGTCCATACCCCCCCAATTGCAACTTCTAGTATATTATTTTCCTTCATTATATCTGTATTTACTTGAAATGATGGAAATATTATTATTTAACAATGCAGCAAATTTTACTGCAGACACACTTATGTGGAAAAGAATTTCTTGCTCATGTTTGAAAAACGAATTGCATATCTTTGTAAGAGAACCTGCATCTACTTTAAATGTATTCTGTAATGTGGATGCTGTCCTGTTTCTTCCTGTTTGTTATTTTATTCCAGGTTTTACCACTGCAGGGTGACTTTTTGAGGTAATGAAAGACAAAGGGAGAGAGAAAAAAATCACCACAGAATCAGATCTTTCATCAGTGCAATGAAAGAAGCAGGTTGGAAGCTGGGTCACACAGATGGCAAAGCATGTATAATACTCAGAGGAGATATCTTGCAGGCACTTTTCTATGTTTGGATGGTTTAACTGTATATATTTACCCCTATGAGTATATTTGTGCAAACATTTAAGAGTGATCTGTATGTACATTAATTTTTTACAGCATGGACAGAAAGAACAGGAAACAGAGTTCATAAGAGAATAGGTCAGTGTTTAAAACCTACTCTATTTCACATCCTGAAATATTGAGAAAGGGAATGGTTAGCTTTGTTTTCTCAAACTGTGTCAAGTGGTTTTATTCTAAAAGTCTGTCACCTTTGGGCTACAGGAGACAGGAGCAACAGGCTAATTCACCAAACCAGCATGGAATAAGCACAGGTTAGCCAAATCTGATAGCAATTCCAGCAGGGAAAAAGATCACCTCAACTCAAGAAGAATTCATTTGACTGTAGCTATAAGCTAGGCTTCAGATAGCAATTTCTGACTTGAC
Source organism: Erinaceus europaeus (assembly GCF_950295315.1). Lineage (NCBI taxonomy): Eukaryota > Metazoa > Chordata > Mammalia > Eulipotyphla > Erinaceidae > Erinaceus > Erinaceus europaeus. The sequence goes on along the minus strand of NC_080164.1, from coordinate 78,291,448 downwards.
TGGATTTGCTCTGAGTTTGATTTTACTTGTTTGATATGCTTTATTTTTACCCTCAGTACTGATTAGATCTGTCATGCTTTATTTCTATCATCTCAGCTTACCTGTGACTATGCCACTACATCTGCGACTGGGCACCTAAGGATGACCAGTTGAGATGGAAGAATTCTTTGAGGAGATGAATATGTACTGTATGAAAACACACTCCCATAATCCTCTAAGCTTTGCAAAGGAGGGTAGAACAGGATAAGTAAGAATACATTGTGCTGGGGGGCGTGCGGTAGCGCAGTGGGTTAAGCACACATTGCGCAAAGCTCAAGGACCAGCAGAAGGATCCCGGCTCCCCACCTGCAGGGGAGTCTTTTCACAGGTGGTGAATCAGGTCTTCAGGTGTCTGTCTTTCTCTACCTTTCCCTGTCTTCAACTCCACTCTCCATTTCTCTCTGTCCTATCCAACAACAACATCAATAACAACGATAATAATAACCACAACAACGGTAAAACAACCAGGGTAACAAAAGGGAAAAAATGGCCTCCAGGTGCAGTGGATTTGTGGTGCAGGCATTGAGCCCTGGCAATAACCCTGGAGGCAAAAAAAAAAAAAAAAAAGAATACATTGAGCTCTCTGTCTAGTAAAGGTATGCTCCTCTTAGCAACAAATAAAGTCTAAGACTGACCAGACAGAAAGCCAAACACTGACACTGAAGAGCTTTCCACTGAGGAAGGGCTAGTTTCAAAAGGCATTTCATAGGAAGACAATAACTGAGGCAGATACTATGAAATATCTACCTCTTCAAGGCAAGGTACAACATGGTTTTTAAAGTAAAAGAGAAAAAAGAAACATGGAGGAAGAAGAAGATAGATACTGAAAGTTTCATGAGTAGGGAAGGGTATAGATGAAATCTTCTCAATAATAAAGTAGAGGCTGATGGACTGTGTTCTCAGGAAACCAGAGTCTGATCAGGCCCCCAGCTGTCAGAGTGATGAATAGTTAGTTCTCTGTTTATTCCTTAGTGTGATGGCTTTTATTCCCTTATATTATCTTAAACTATGCCTTGTTGCAATACCTCAAAGAAAATGAGTGAGACTAACTAGGAAGTACTTTGTGACTAAGGAAGAGGGAAATATGGACTTGTCAGTGCATGTGTATGTTAATGTCTTTAAAAGGAAGTGTTTTATTAAGGGAAAGGAATGTGATGCAGCGGGCTTGGACCCAACGATCATTTGAACTCTTAGTGCCAAGATGGATTTTTAAATTTTCTCCGTCATCCAACATTCTCTCTATGTTCTACAAATCTTATACATAAAGTTTTTTTTTCCAATCCATTCCTGCTCTGAAGATAAATGAATTCAATCTAATGCCATTTATTGAGAAGTTTACATATGACAATCAATAGAGTCTCTCTTGCTCTTCGAATGCCTATACTTACCTCCATTCTTGGATAAATCATATCTTCCTTTATGTAGTAATATACCTATGAATATAGGTAACATAGAATTTCCTATAAGTCATTATAAGCTAATATTATTTGTATTTTACATAACAAACTAGTAATAATAAATAGAATCAAAGGAGAAAGTAAACTCTCACAATTTGAAATGATTAAGATAGAGAGAAATTTGAGTTAAAATATGTCCTTATTCAAAGGACAACTATTTACTTTTTTCAGTTGCCACTAGGATTATCATTATAACTCAGTGTCTAACATGGCAGAGAGTGTCCAAAATGGAGTCACTTTTGGTGCCCTAGATCTTTTCTCTGACCTCCTCACTCTGCCCATTTTTGGATGGAGTCATTTGCTTTTTTGTTGCTAAGTTTGCTGAGCTCTTTGTATATTTTGGTGATTAGTCTCTTGTCTGATGTATGGCATGTGAAGATCTTCTCCCATTCTCTGAGGGGTCTCTTTGTTTGTGTGATTGTTTCCTTGGCTGTTCAGAAGCTTTTCAGTTTGATGTAGTCCCATTGTTTTTTGTTTGTTTGTTTGTTTTGTTTTTCTGCTTTAGTCTTCCTTGTAATTGGATTTGTTTCATCAAAGATGTTCTTGAGGTATAGGTGGGAAAGTGTTCCAGCAATGTTTTCCTCTAAGTATTTGATAGTTTCTGGTCTAACATCCAGGTCCTTGATCCACTTGGAGTTGATTTTTGTTTCTGGTGAGATAAAGGGGTTCAGTTTCATTCTTCTGCATATTTCAACCCAGATTTCCCAGCAACATTTATTGAAGAGAGCCCGCTTCCTCAACTTAATACTTTGGGCCCCCTTATCAAAGATTAGATGTCCACAGGTGTGGGGGTTTAGTTCTGGACTTTCAAGTCTGTTCCACTGGTCTGTGTGCTTATTTTTGTTCCAGTACCATGCTGTTTTGATGATGATGGCCTTATAATATAGTTTGAGGTCTGGGAGTGTGATGCCTCCATTTCTGTTTCTTTTCCTCAAGATTGTTTTGGCAATTCTGGGTGTTTGAACAATATATTTAAATTTAGACACACTTTAAAAGTTTAATCTGCCTTTATAGCTTCCTCCAATTTTCTAATCCCTATTGTTACTGGATTTTCACATATACTTCTTGATTATAACTTTTTTTAAATCTAGAATAATAACTGGAACATCACACATATGGACTGAGATCTAAGTCTTTCTGAAAGATCATCTCTGTGGCTGTGCTCTTGAGCTCTATCCAATACCAGTTTCCTTAGATCTTCCTTCTGGGGCTGATCAAACTCCTCACAGAGGATTTTTGTATCCTGACAGGAGAGCAGCTGGCTAAGTACACAATGTAAGTAAAAGGGACAAGGGGGCTGACTGTCTTTGTACTTGCTGTAGAGGTATCCCATCTTTTAAATGTTCATCTGAAGGTGTGCCACTTTTACAGAAGAGCTGCATTAATATCTGTTTATGCTATCCAGAAAATACTTAAGAATGCTCACTTTTATGACAAAAGATGAAAATCAAAAGTAGCATTCAATGTTTGTTTTGAAGTTAAGTCTTGATAGAAGCAGCAAGTACCTGGAGCAGCCTCGGTGCTTTGCCAAGCTCCTTCCCAGGAACTGCTTTGATACAGGCTGTGTATTTATCATAGCATTCCTCCTTTAACTAGATGTAGCTATTTTAGATTTTGTGTTTGGTATGATGTAGTAGGTTACTTTGGGGATTGGAACTCTCATAGATTTTCCATATAAACTAATGGTAATTGTTTATTTCTCCCCATTTCAGCATACAACAGGTTAAGTAAGTACACTTCTTTTGGACAGTAGGGGAACACCTGCTTCTTGGTCTACTTTATTTTATGCATGTAGAACTGCTATCAAAAAATATTTCCATAGTCATCAATCAGTTTCTTTTCTCATCTAACTGAATGAGGAAGGATCAGTTCTGCAGAAGAATCAGTTGTGCAGAGTCCAGGAGGGTCCCTTTATATGTTACAGTAACTCCTATTTACAATAGTTAACCTCTTATCTGCCCTAGTTGGTTTTTAGAATCCTTTTTTAAATTTTTATTAAGATGTAAATATTGACAATAGGATAAGAGGGGTACATTTCCACACAATTTTCCACTAGAACTCCATATCCAGTCCTCTCCCTTGATAGTTTTCCTATTCTTTATTATTATTATTGTTATTGTTACTATTATTATTATTTTATTTATAAAAAGGAAACATTTACAAAACCATAGGATAAGAGGGATACAGATTTACACAGTTCCCACTACTAGTTTTCCTATTCTTTACCCCTCTGGGAGTATGGACCCAGAATCATTATAGGGTACAGAAGTTGGAAGGTCTGGCTTCTTTAATTGCTTCCCTGCTGAACATGGGTATTGGCAGGTTGATCCTTTGTTTTTCTTTCAAATTCTCTCTTTTTTAGTTATTGAATTAATATTGATTCACAAAATTGCAAGATAACAGGATTACAGCTCTGCATCATTTCTACCACCAAAGTTCTGGATCCCCAATCCCTCCTTTGTAAGCAGCTGCAGTGCTACCAAAATTGTAGATGTGGGTTAACTCTAATTTCTACAACCATATGTCTATATACGGCCTTTTTTTTTTTTTTTTTTTTTTGTGGGAGGGTAATCCTCTTCCTTTCCAAGTCACAGGAACACCTATTATTACATCCAGATGTTCCTCTCCTTTTCCTCCTCTTTCTCCTATTCCTGATGGATTCAGAGTTCAGAGCCCTCTGGTCAGTTTACCTCTACCATATCTCCCCCACTGGAAGTGGGTATCAAAATTGTTTTTGGGATACAGAGGGTGGAGGTTCTGGCTTCTGTAATTGCTTCTCCACTGGATATGGGGTATGGCATGTCAATCTATACCCCAGCCTGTTTCAGTCTTTCCCTAGTGGGGCAGAGCTCTGAAGTGGTGAAGTTCTAAGACACATTGGTGAGGTAGTCTGCCTAGAGAAGTCAGCATGGAATCATGATTACATTAGCAGCATGGTGGCTAAAGGGTGGCAAGATCCAAAGCCGAACAAAATTATTAATGATCAGGAAACAAAAATTGGAGTAGAATAGGTGAGATTAGTGAATCTTAGGGTAGAAAGAAACTAGGAAGGCCAATCTGGGCATGTTCGTAAGGTCCCAAGACTACTGTAAACTTTTGCCCGAGTTTGATAGCTAACATGGAGTCAGATAAAAATATTGTCTGAGAAGATGGTGTGAATTTTCTCTTCACTGAAACTTCTGTATATCATAACTTTGACAGATCATGTTGCAAACATGTGAGGATTCTAGTGATTATTAAGCTTTTTCCATTCAGGTTCAAATTGTTAAGTCAGCATTCACTGTTCCGCTTTTATTTTCTAAAATGTTGCTGCCAATATAACTTTTTTCCCATATGAAATTAAGTCTTAAAATTATTTTATCAGTACAATATGGAGATTCAGAAAGGACTGAACATTAATGTAGGTTTTTTCATTTATTATTTTTTCAAAACAAGTGTAAGTATTCTTCATAATGCTGAAGTAATTTTCAGAACATCCCAATTCCATAATGGACTATTCCATAATGGACATTAGAAAACAATAGCATCTAATATTTCTGGATTGGCTGCAAGCAGCCTGAGCAAAGACAGCCAATTGTAAGAAGTATCCAAAAAATAAATAAATAAATAAAACCTCCAGGTAGTCTTTCCCAGGCAGGGGTGAGGCTCTGATTGGTAAGGTGTTTTGTCACTCAGCTAGAGCTCCAGCCCCGGAGAGAGAGAGAGAGAGAGAGAGAGAGAGAGAGAGAGAGAGAGAGAGATGGAGAAAACAAAAAGGGAAAAGGCTTGCAATGACACCCCTGGTGAGCCAGGAATCTTGGTAAGAAAATAGCTCAACAGGGAGCCTGCTAGGAGCTACTGTCCAGCTGGCCCTGGGGTTGGGGGAAGAGGTGAGCTTCAGAAATAATCAAATGATTTCCTTTTTCTCCCTGGCCTCTGTTTTCTAACACAAGAGTGATTTCACCCTTATTCACCCTCCTGCTGATGTTCCGGTATCCTACCCTATCCAGAGAATCCCTAGTCACAAGCTGCTGCTGGAGCTCACACCAGCAGATGCTTCCACATTACCATCTTGGCTCTGTCCACCAGCCTCATTTATTCTATTCTCTCTCCTGTTTACTGCTTTCCTGAGGTCATCTATTTTGTTACCCTTTTCTGATACTGTTTAGCTTGTTCAGCTAGTTGTGCTCTCAGTTCAGCTATTTCAGCTTTCAGTTCTCTAGTAACCTTGAGATAATTAGTGTTTTTTTCCAGAGTCTCATTTGTTGTTTCACAAATTCTGATGGCAGTTCTTTATTAAGCTCTTTATTCACTCCTGTGACTATTTCATTAACAAGCATTTGGATGTTGACCTCACTATTTTGTGGTTGAACCTTTGGGGGACTTTTAGCTCTACTCTTGTCCTTGTTCATTTCTCTAATATTTCTTCTTGTTGGTTTAACCATTCTATATAGTATGTTATGATGTCCCTCTCTCAGTACTTTAAAAATTACTGATCACTCTTGCCTGGATTTACCTGTGTCTAAGTAAGGTCATTAAAGAGTGCACAGTTGTAGAAATTAACAGTTGTTTCAATATTATTTCAATCCCTGAATTGGAGCATAGAGGCTGCTAAAAGCTTCTTTTGTTCTATTTTTCCCTGTGGGCTATGGGAGCCTGAGGGCTTTTAAACTACAAGTAGACTTCTTAGCTTAATCCCTCATTCCTGACCAAGAGATAAAACAGGGTGGGGGAGAGATAATACAGTGGTTATGCAGAGACTCTCACACCCCAAGGATCCAAAGCTCCAAACTCAGTTAAGCTTCTCTACCAAGCCAGGCAGCACTGCTGGGCCCTGTGAGTTTCTAAAGAAGTTCCGTTTATAGTCTGTAGTTTCTGAGACAGTTTTTCACCATGTTCTTCTCAGGAGAACAATATGGAAAGGCTCCTACTACATAGCCCCACTGCTAGACCATAAGGTGTAGCTCTTCTCCTTAGTTTCCTGGTCAGTTCGCTAGTCCCAGATGTCAGCACAGGGCCTCCCCACTGCTGCTCCAGCCACTGAGGGCAGTAGCAATGGAGACTCACAGTTGCATTCGGTGAGTCTTGGGGGAGTCCTCTCCTCCCTTTAGCTGTCTTTTTGTTGGTGAAACAGACTGGAAGTGATACCACAAGTGGTAAACTGCCAGACTGTTACCAGCCACTTAATCTTCTCTCTAGGCTCCTCTCTGTCCATGAGCCACATGTTTTTGCACTCACTGGTAATTTGGTGAGTTCCTGAAGTCTTTCTAGTCCTGCCTTGTTGCGGTCCCAGATGTTCTCCTTTGCTAGTCCTAGTTGACCTGGGATAGGAGAGGAGAGACACTGCTGCTGCTGCTCCATAGCCCTACTTCTGGAAGTCTATCAACATTTCTTTATCTTTATGATTTTGCTTCCCCATTTTGAAGTGCTCCCCTCCTCACCCCCTACCTCACAGATGGGGAGCCAGAGGCTTGAACCCAGATCCTTGAGGAGGTCCATATGCTTAGTACTATGTGTGCTTAGCTAGGTGGGCCACAACCCTTCCACTCTCTTTCTTTTTCTAATTTCTTTTTTCTCAATCTGCTTCTTTCTCCCTCCCCTCTGGCTCTCTCAGCAAATACTTTTTATTTTTTTCTCCATAGCACTGCTCAGTTTTGGTTAATGATGATGTGGGTATTGAATCCAGTAATTTGGAGACTCAGACATGAGTCTCTTTACATAACCATTAAACTACCACCTCCACCCAATAAGTAAATCCTCAAAGGAAGAGAAGTACAGAGAAGAAGAGGTAGACAAAAATGAAGAGGATGAGGGAAAACTGGATGATTTATTTGAAGTTAGAATGCTTTATTACCCATTATAAAAGGTACATATAATGCACATTTATTGATTCTAGCTCACACCAGACTGAGTATAAGTATTGCAATTGAGAATACAAGAAGAAAGGAAAGCTGAGGACTAATTTGAGTATATACTGCAACTGCAACTTTATCAACAGAAACGAACAAGAAGTTACCTGTTTATTAAAGGCCAATTCTGAGTATTTTTCTAGTATATTTTTTAATAATACTTGGTATATAAAACCCCATCAGAGTTATACTTTATGAGTCCATCAACATTTCCTGGTGACAATTTTTTTCTTGATATATATATATATATATATATATATATATATATAGAGAGAGAGAGAGAGAGAGAGAGAGGGAGAGAGAGAGAGAGAAAGAGAGAGAGAGAGAGTTGCAATACTGCTCCATTGATATTTCCCCTTACAGGTGGAGAACTTAAGCCCAAGTCCTTGCATTTGATAATGTATACAGTCTACTACTGGGTACACCACTGCAAGGCCTAACATTTTCTTCTTTAAGAAAACCACTTTCCTCAGTTTATGACAGATAGGTATGAAACAATATCGATGGAGTAGCACAAGACACCATTATTAGAAAACTGAACAGACAAGAGAGAGGTTTCTTGGGAAAGATCCAGCCATGCATGTGTCTTAGGGACATGGAGAGTACAGATTTGTCCTTAATGAATCACTGCGATTAAAAAACGGACCCAAAAAACACCAGGGAGGGTTTCTGTTAATAAGACAGGCATTTGTCTTATTCTGTTGGGAATATCCTGACATACTTTACTGTGAAAAAAAAAAAAAAAAGCAAGATATTTCCAATAGCCCAATACATTGTCTACAAGGACTTGAGACCTGCTGCTCTTTGCTAGGCTCCCGATGAGGTGATAACATGACTGACTCAGCCTGGTGCCATACTGGGCATTACCACTCTACCTGTGCCCCCTCTAAACCACAGAACTCCAATGGATGCTGATAAGCTTCCCTACCCCCTGCCCTGCCTCATGTCTGTCTGCTGCTGATCTGGCTGGTGGTGACCCCAGGACACAGCAGAAGAGTGTGCAGGCAAGGTGAGCATCCCACCCACTCTGCACAGTTTTCTTTAACCCTTCACTCACCACTTTCATATCACCTATGGCTATCACTATGGAGACCTATGGCTTTGCAGAGCTCCCCTAAGCCCTGGGACTTCTCTGCCAGGAGTGACCTGACTCTAGGACTTGTCTCCCTCACTGGGCTAGGCAACCACTTCCTACTGATTGAGTGTGCTAACATTTCAGCTTGTACTAATACATAATTCACACACCAAGAAAAAAAAAAAAGAAATATAGACTTAAATACATTTTCATGTGATCTATTGATTAGAATATTTAATCAAATATTTCTGAGATGGGAGAAGAGAGGTACTATGTCTTGTCTTTGAATATAAGTTAGAGATTAAGTCTTAAATTACATTAATTCAGGGGTGGAGAACATCTGGGCTGTGGATTTTATATGTCAGGTAAACTCATTTGGTCTAGTACTACCAAGGCAATCAAACTTTGTTTTTCATAGCAACATTAAGTGCTAATTTTTAAGTTGATGATTGTGTATGCCCATCGAATGATGTCATAAATTTTCAAATGAATCTTGGTAGATAAAAGTTTCCCTAGACCTGCATTAGTCAATAACAGAATCACCTGTGTTTATGAATACATACTCTAATCATGCAAACTTCAGCTTGAATCCCATCTCCAGAAATATCAAGTGATATAAAATATTTCCATGTACTTAAAGCATGGATAAAATTTTCATTTATCTCTTAGTATTCCTGTGAAGGCTAATGGAAACAAATATATACTTTCAAATATTAAGTCATTTATTCACTTAATACTTTCCAAAGTTATTGTACACAAGAATCATTTATGATCTTCTTTTCTTTTTTTAATTTTTATTTATAAAAAGGAAACACTGGATAAGAGGGGCATAATCATAGGATAAGAGGGGCACAACTCCACACAATTCCCACCATGGAACTGGCAGATGAGCCAAACTGAGATGATATTAAGATCACATTGACTCATGATTTCTGTGAAAGATCATGGTCTGGCAAGGATTTTTATAGTAATTAGAAGCAAATGATTGGACTGGGGAGACAGCATAATGGTTATGCAAAAACTTTCATGCCAGAGGTTCTGAGGTCCAAGTTTCAATCCCTAGTACTACCATAAGCCAGAGCCTAGTAATGCTCTCTCTCTCTCTCTCTCTCTCTCTCTCATCTTGAAATAAAATAAAAATCAAATGACTTAAGGAGGTTCCTCCTAGACCTAAGAGTTACCAATTTAATGAAAACAAGCAAACAAAAATTAAGCTATCTAGTTATCTTTGAATTGAAGATAAGTTCTAGTGTAAATATGTTCTAGTTATTATTTAAGAAAACATGTGGTCCCAGAACATTATTCATTGCTTCAATAAAATTCAAATTTATCTGTGAATACTATATCTCATCAAACAGTTTCACTCTTGGTCTACCAATAGAGTAGAATGTTTGAGAAGCAGGTCTGATATGTCTTATGGAGTAAGCAGACTTCCATGAGTAGTAGAATGAAAATAGTTGTTTATTTTGTCTACTCAATACCTGTGAGTGAAAGCATTTAAATTAAAATACATCTAGAAGGCAATGTTCATACTTGGCCCGGCCCAATAAAGCAGAGACCCCAGAACGGTTATAGAAGGTTTTATATACCACTTCCTAAGACCAGATCACACCAGGTGTGACCTGGTATGGAGAATGACCATATGACCAAAGGTTTTGTTTGACTGTCTGTCCTAAGCTCTTAGTAACTTACCAAACTTTTATACAAATCGTATTTGTCAGGAACATCACATCCTTAGAATTTTTTCACCCTTTAGTTAAAAAACTTCACATAGTCTTCCTGAGGAAAGCTTATTTTTTTCCCCAGGGTCATTTTTCTGGATTTTCAAATTGAAGAGTTGAGAAAATTGTTTCCTGTCTGTGCTGGGGCAGTTTGCCACGGCTTTCACTTAACACTGTGATCCTGGGCATAGAGTGGGCATGATAAAATAGCTTGGAATATTTTCAAGAGAGGAGTTGTTCGAGCATAGAGTAGATCTATTTGTCACTTTCTTTCTTATTTATTAATTCTTTTTATTTATTTATTTGATACACAGAAATCTAGAGGAGAAGGAAATAGAGAGGGGAAGAGACAGAGAAACACCTTCAGCCTTGCTTCACCACTCATGAAGCTTTCTCCGTGCAGGTGGGGACCAGTGGCTTGAACCTTTGACCGTGTACAATGCAATGTAAGCACTTAACCAGGTGTGCCACCACCTGGCCCCCTATTTGTCTCTTTCTAATGAGTCTTCAGACTGTCTTCCACAGGGGTTGGAACAATTACATTCCTATCAGCAATGTAAGAGTTCCCCTACCCCACCATCATCTCCAACATTTGGTGTTTCTGTCTTTTCTAATGTTTGATATCCTCATAGGTTTGAAGTACTAACTCGTTGCTGTTTTTATTTGCGTAACCCTGATCATCAGTAATTTTGAGCATTATTTCAAATATGTTGGCCCTTATGGCATATTGCACCAAAGCAAAGGACTCTGGGAAAAGAAGGGAAGATATGGAATAAAAGGAAGAGCTCTTGGGGTCCTAGACATGATATGATGGTAGAAAAGAACATAGATGAGGGGAGACAGTGTCTTGATGACATTTATTATAGGGAAATGGAAAGTTGTATCTATGTGACAACAACTGTAATATAAACCATTAACTTCCTAACAAAGAGGGGTATAGAAACTGGAACTAAGATGTGCAGCAGGCACACCCTATGTGAGGCACTGTCAGAAGGAATTTTGCAGTTAGTGCCTGACTGATCGATCTAACAGTAATCTAACGGTGAGAAAACTCTGGCTTAGAAATGTTAAACTGTTTTCCCCATAGGCATGCAGCACTGAGTGTCAGAGTCTAGATGTGAGTCCAGGTTTGTCTGAAATCAGAAGTCACACTGTACACTGTACACAGCCCCAAGCATTCCCTTTGAATGACAAGGGGAAGGGACTGCTTCACTCAGCAGCTTCTGTGGTCCTGCAAAGAAATTCCAACACAATGAATAGAATTTGTGCGTATGTTGGGTAGAGTATTACGTTCTGTTGACATAAGATAAATGAGCCAATTGTGCATTTTCTCCATGCCTAGCTGCCATGTATTAAGGGTGATGAAATATTGGTGGAGTAATAGTAATCTATTATTAGTTTTAATAACTTAATATTGGATGGATTTTTGATATTATTAAAATACTGTATTGGGTTTACAAAATGTCTGTATTAAGTTTATAGCATGCCTGAATAGGATAACTTAAACTTTAATTATTTCACAATTAATTATTTCATAATTAAATTCGTAATTTCATCAGAGATAATCACTTAGTGAAGTGAGCCTATCTTTTTCAATGAAATGGTATCTAGCCTTGTGAGACAGTTTTCAAAAACTGGCTGATAAGCTTCCAGATCTAAAGATAGGAAGAACAGGACAAGTATAACAAAACCATGCCTTTAACCAAACTGCTGGCTGAAGAAAGAAGAAGAAGGAGGAGGAGAAGGAGGAGGAGGAGGAGGAGGAGGAGGAGGAGAAGGAGGAGGAGGAGGAGGAGGAGGGGGAGGGGAGAAGAAGAAGAAGAAGAAGAAGAAGAAGAAGAAGAAGAAGAAGAAGAAGAAGAAGAAGAAGAAGTGATTTCTGAAGTTAAAAAAGAACTACACAGTAATCAGACTGAGAAAAAGACACCTGGAAGTAGAAAAGAAAACCAGTGGGGAAAAAAAAAAAAGCAACTGGAACACAAACACATTCTCCTAAAAAGTTACATCTGTACTCAGGAAAGAGAAAAAATAACAAGAAGAAGAAGAATGAAAGAAAGGTAGTTTACAATGAAATAGAAAAGGGGCTGAATTCCCCCTTTGAAAAATCTGAAGGGCAATAGAGTGTGTACAGTTGTTATTGTAGCTGAATTATAAAGAGCTGAAGGAGAAAACACTTTCTGGAACATCTGCTGTGCAAACTACTTCAAGAAAAATAAGCAGGCGGCAGAATGAGCACATCTGCGTGTTGTGGGGCATGTGTGGTGAGGTTGTGGAATGTGAGCAGCAAAGAAGTATCATCAGGGAGGACTTCAAGGGCACAGACATCCCGCTGGTTACCCCAGAGTTCTGGAGTGGGTCATGACAAGATGGGCTAATCAGCCAATGTGTGACTTAAGATGTGAAGATACTTCTCTCTTCTGGCTACCAAAGAGGAAGATGTCTTCATAGGAAATAGAATCACAGCAGCTAAAGCATTCACTACAGAGTTTGGTGATCAACATATGTGTAGGGAAATCACTATATCTGAGAGGAACTGTGGCTGTTCCCGCCTCAGCAAAGACACAGCAGAGGTGAGGTTCTATGTTGGGTGGTGGCAGAGGAAACATGGAGTAGGATTGTAAATACCAGTGTTTCTCACATAGATCAAATCAGCATTTAAATATCAACACAACTCATGGGTCCTGACAAGGAGCAGGTTTCTTTCCAAAATGAATTCAGAATATTATGATAAGGGATCGCATTATCCCATAAACTCCAAGAGTAGAGGTTGGTAGAGGTGGTGCAGAGGTAGAATGTATATTTTACATGGCTGAGATCCTAGGTTCAATTCTCAAAACTACACACACACACACACACACACACACACACACACACACACACACAAGTAAGATAGGCTAAAACATTTTAAGTAACAGAAAAGTACATTAGTGTCTTCCTTACACACATGTGCAAATAAAGACTAAAACTTTGAGCTTTGCTTTAGAAAAATCATCTAAAATCTATTTACACCAACATCTAAATGATAGTTTAATTAAGAGTTATGAGATTTTGATCATATTCATTCATGACAACAGCCCAGTGTTTAAGGTCTGCAAATCAAAATCATCTTGCATACCAAAAAGGACTTCACAAATGTCATTAATCTAAGGAGACTGAGATAGAAAGATTATTCCACATTATAAAAGTAGGCAATTTAGAAAACATGAACCCTTAAAATTGAATAATCCATCCTAGCTGTACTCAGATGCTGGCCTTGAAGTGGGAGGAAGAAGACAAGGTAGGAAGTGCAAGCATCTTCTAGAAACCAGAAAAGACAAAGAAATAAATTCTTGCCTAGTCTTCAGAGAGATATCTGACTTTAGTATCAACTTGATTTAGCTCATTGAGACTCATGTTGGGCCTTTGACCTACAGAAACATATGCAAGATATTAGATGTATGTCTGTGGCAGCTTGTTATGTGGTAATAGATAGCTAGTACAATATGCTGGCAGTTAATTTAGATAAAATACTTTCAGGTGCACAATTAAATTTAAATCTCAAGAACCCTCTTTCAATCACTTCATAAACTTCACACTTCCTACTCAGAAATTTTGTTCACCTCTTAAGTGATTAGAGATATCTTACACATCACCTTCTAAATTCTAAGACTACAGAGGAAATTACCCAGCCCAATGTATCAAATGTAGCCCTTACATATTGTTGGAAATTTCTGGAGTTATTTAGCTTTTATCAATTCTAATATAGAGCATGATAAAAATATAGAGGTTAAACACCCTGCTTCTGTTTTGGAATTAGTTTTTTTTATACACACAAAACACTGGGATTTTCTGAAAAGTGTATCAATGTGGGATAATGAAACTTAATATTTGGAGATCCATAAAGGAAATGTAAGGAGGGACCAGCCAGTTCTACAGCCAGTAGAGTGTATATGTTGTAATGAACAAGGACCTGGGATCAAGTCCCTGATCCCCACCTGCAGGAGGGAAGCTCACAAGAGGCAAAGCAGTGCTGCAAACATTCCCTTTTCTCTTTCTCTCTTTATCTCCCTGCTTTGCTCTTCATTTCTCTCTGTACAGCCACAAAAATTAATGAATGAATGAATAAATAAATAAATAAATAAATAAATAAATAAGAAAAATATGTGGTCACTCTTTTCCTCAAGAGTCTAGTTTTTAGAAAAATTGAAGACTGAATATAAAAATAGTGCCTTGTGGTATGGGAGACCCATGTCAACACGTCACCTGAAGACCTTTGCCCACTGTGAGGCAAAGTGGTGGAAAGTGAAGCCTCAAAATCCTTATGTCTATGACTACAGAAATGAGTTAAAGTAGTCAAGTTAGTACAGTGCTTGCTGAGAATGTAGGTCTGTTGTTGCACCCAAAACAAGTGAGATTCATATGGAATGTTGATATAAGATTAAATAAATATCCCAGGAATAAGTAGTCCTATTGAAGTGATTGGTATATCTCCTCATTCCTCACCTTCTCAATTAAGTTGAGTTAGCAAATAAAATCAAGTCTATCATCTTTCTCTACCTCAAAGTGAATGCTGAAAGGACAGATTATGGGGGACCAGGTGGTGGCGCACCTGGTTGAGGGCACCTATTACAGTGCTCCAGGACCTGGGTTCGAGCCCCTGTTTTTTGTTGTTGTTGTTGTTACCCGAGGGTTATTGCTGGGCTTGGTGCCTGCACCATAAATCCACTGCTCCTAGAGGCCACCCCCCCCTTTTTGTTGTAGCCTCCTTGTGGTTATTATTATTGCCATTGTTGATGTTGTTCGTTGTTGGATAGGACAGAGAGAAATGGAGAGAGGAGGGGAAGACAGAGACAGTGAGAGAAAGATAGACACCTGCAGACCCGTTTCACCGCCTGTGAAGCGACTGCCCTGCAGATGGGGAGCCAGGGGCTCCAACCAGGATCCTTACCAGGGTCCCTGCGCTTTGTGCCACATGCGCTTAACCCACTGCGCCACCGCCCAACCCCGAGCCCCTAGTTCTTATCTGCAGAGGGAAAGCTTTGCAAGTGGTGAAGCAGGGCTACAGGTGTCTCTCTTTCACTCCCCTTCTCTATTTCCCCTACCCTCTCAATTTCTGACTTTCTCTACCCTCTATAAGATAATAAAAAAATTTAAAAAAGGACAGATTCTGAAAAAAGTAGTTACATAAGTATGAAGTTAATAATCTTCTCAAATCTGTACCCCATCATCAGAATATTTTCCAATATATAATTTTCTTGCAATATTACTTGTAGATACACAATAGCTAAACTCAGTATTACAAAAGAAGAACTCAAAGGCAGAGATATAATGTTATGACAGGAAGTACAGTAAGGTTTAGTTTCATTTATACTAGAATAAATGCTACATGTGCAATTGTCATTGCACCATGCAGATATAAATATACACAGCTGTCAATATTTTTGTTTGCAATATATCTCATAAAAAGATATAGACTTGCTGTTTCATTTTATGAAGTATTTTTAAACATTTTCACCTCATAATTTGTTCATAAAATTCAATTTATGAACAAATTTTTACCATACAATCACAGAAAAAAAAAAAGAAAAAAATAGTATGTCCTTACAGGCTTATTATAATTACCATTACTATTTTCTAATTTGTAGTTTTTAATTTTATTTCATTTTTCAATTTTTTTATAGAGACACAGAAAACAGAGAAATGAGAGAAAGAGTGAGAGAGAGAGAGAAGAGAGAGGAGAGAGAGAGAGAGAGACTATAGTACTAAAACATTCTTCAGTCCGGTGGGAGGCAAGCTTGAAGTTGGGTAGCATACAAGGCAAAGCAGCACACTATCCAAGTGAGTTATTTCTCCAGCCCTCTTTTAAAAATGACTTTCTTTTTAGTGCATTTGCAATTATTTCATAAGATATATATGTAGATAATTTCACATGAGAAATAAAAAGAGGGAACCTGAAAACCAATTGTGGCATGCAAGTATCCTTGGAAACCTCAGACTGGCAAATCTTTAGGATTGGACCCTCTCTGCTAGTCATAAAAATAACTTTTTTTAAAAAATTATTTTTTATTTAAAAAAGGATGAATTAACAAAACTATAGGGTAGGAGGGGTACAACTACACAAAATTCCCATCACGCAATCTCCATATCCCATCCCCTCCCCTGATAGCTTTCCCATTCTCTGTCCCTCTGGGAGCATGGACCCAGGGTCCTTGTGGGTTGCAGAAGGTGGAAGGTCTGGCTTCTGTAATTGCTTCCCCGCTGAACATGGACATTGACTGGTTGGTCCATACTCCCAGTCTGCCTCTCTCTTTTCCTAGTAGGGTGGGTCTCTGGGGAAGTGGAGCTCCAGGACACATTGGTGGGGTCTTCAGTCCAGGGAAGCCTGGTCGGCATCCTGATGGCATCTAGAACCTGGTGGCTGAAAAGAGAGTTAACATACAAAGCCAAACAAATTGTTGAGCAATCATGGACCCAAAGCTTGGAATAGTGGAGAGGAAGTGTTGGGGGGGGGGGGTACTCACTGCAAACTCTAGTGTACTTCTGCTTTCAGGTATATATTTTGAAGTAGTTTATGGATACATGTGAACATATGCTCTCTCTCACAGAAACTGGTCTATATCTAGGTTTTGGGACTTTGTTAGAAAGTGAACCACCTGGGATGGAATTAGAGAATACTATGAAAGGGAAGGTCTCACCCGAGTAATGAAGCTGAAGGGTTGTCATTCCACACGTGAAGTCTCTGAACACAGTCTGAGCTGAAGCATGTTGAGGTGGCAATCGTTGCGTTGATTAGGTTGCGATTGGCAGATGCAATATTATTTGATATGGATTGGGAGAGACATGCGGGAAAGTGGGCCCTGTCCTAAGGTTCCAGGACTGGGGGAAATATAGGCTCTATAGTGGAGATGTGAGGTTCCTGCTGTCTTAGGGTTCAAAAAGACAATGGATAGTTAATGTTATCATCACATTATTTGGTAATTGGGTTAACTTTGAAAAGTCCTTTTGTTAGGGTTTGCTGTATAGTACCCAGTATCTTGTATGTAGCTGTGCCATTGGTTGCTTCTGATCTACTTGGTCTAGGCGTTTGAGAGAGTCCACATATCAAATACACAGCTTATATATTAAAAAGACTCAATCTGTGTTTTAAAAACTTCTAGACATAAAATTAATTTACCACTCTCATATTAATTAACTAGATATTTATATGACAACACTTTACTAGGAGTGTACATAAACACCATTCCCACCAGGTGGATCACTTTCTAACAAAGTCCCAAAACCTAGATATAGACCAGGTTCTGTGAGAGAGAGCACATGTTTACATGTATCCATAAACTAGTGCAAAATATATACCTGAAAGCAGAAGTACACTAGTGTTTGCTGTGAGTACCCCCCCACCAACACTTCCTCTCCACTATTCCAACCTTTGGGTCCTCTCTGCTAGTCATAAAAATAACTTTTAAAAATCAAAGTATTATGGCTGTGAAGGCAGCTCAACTGGTAAAAGATTAGATTATTTTTTATTTATTTTAATATTTGCTTACAAGATTATAATAACAGAGGGTTGAGTGCACATGTCACAACATGCAAGGACCCAGGTTCAAGCCTCCACTCCCTAACTGTATGGAGAAAGCTTTGAAAGTGGTGAAGCAAGGATGCAAGTATATTCCCACCTCTCTCTCTCTCTCTGTCTATCTCTCTCTCTCTCTATCTCTCTCCTTCTCTCTCTCTTCCCTCTCTATCTCTCCCCTTCCCCTCAATTTCTGGCTTTCTCTATCCAGTAAATAAATAAAGATGTATACTTCTGCACCATTCCAACCACCAGAGTTGTGTGTTTCCATGACCTCCATTAGAAGCTACAATAGTTATCCCAAGGTCACAGGTATGAGTTGACTATTACATACATACATACATACATACATAATACATACATACATATACATTTTTAATATTTATTTATTTAGTACTTTTAGCTGTCCTTGTTTTTTTATTGTTGTAGTTATTATTGTTGTTGTTACTGATGTCATTGTTATTTGATAGGACAGAGAGAAATGGAGAGAGGAGGGGGGGACAGAGAGAGGGTGAGAAAGATAGACACTTGCAGAACTGCTTCATCACTTGTGAAGTGACTCCCCTGCACGTGGGGAGTTGGAGCTGGAACTGGGATCATTAGGCCGATCCTTGTACTTTGTACCACATGCACTTAACCCATTGTGCTACCTCCCAATTCCTATCCATCCATTTCTTTCTTTTTACAACTGTCCTATGTTGTCATCTTTTCTGAGTCACACCTACACCTATTACAGCTTCTGAAAGGCCATTTTTTTTCTCTCTCTTTGGGTCCTGATAGAGTTGAAGTTCATTCAGAGCCCTCTGGTCATCTTTACCCTACCATTTCTCCCCCATTTAGTATGGGCTAAAATTCTTATTGGAATGCAGAGGTGGGATTTCTGGCTTCTGTAATAGCTTCTCCACTGGACATAATGATTAGAGCTCATAAACATAGCAATTTAATGCTTTACCATATTTTCAGAATATCCAGTTACTAAAATAAGTAAATACAGGCAAAAACACAAGCATCCTGGACAGGGAGGAGCCTAAGGGGAGACTGAGCAACTGGTAACAGTCCGGCAGTTTACCCATTTGAGACATCACCTCCAGTCAGCTTTACCAACTAAAAGACAGCTGAAGGTAGGAGAGGACTCCCCTAAGACTCACCAAATGCATCTGTGAGTCTCCATTGCTACTGCCCTCAGAGTCAGGAACAGCAGTGGGGGAGGCCCTATGCTGACATCTGGGAATAGAGAACTGACCAAGAAACTCAGGAGAAGAGCTATACCTCATGGTCTAGCAGTGGGGCTGTGTGGTGGGACCCTTTCCACATTATTATCCTGATAAGAACATGGTGAAAAATTGTCTCAGAAACTACAGACTATAAACGGAACTTCTTTAGAAACTCACAGGGCCCAGCAGTGCTGCCTGGCTTGGCAGAGAAGCTTAACTGAGCTTGGAGCTTTGGATCCTGGGAGTGTGAGAGTATCTTTGCATAACCACTGTATTATCTCTCCCCCACCCTGTTTTATCTCTTGGTCAGGAGTGAGGGATTAAGCTAAGAAGTCTACTTGTAGTTTTAAAGCCCTCAGGCTCCCATAGCCTACAGGAAAAAAAAAAAAAAAAGACAAAAGAGGCTTTTAACAGCCTCTATGCTCCAATTCAGGGATTGAAATAATTTTGAAACAACTGTTAATTTCTACAACTGTGCACTCTTTAATGACCTTACTTAGACACAGGTAAATCCAGGCAAGAGTGATCAGTAATTTGAAAAGTACTGAGAGAGGGACCTCATAACTTACTATATAAAATGGTTAAACCAACAAGGAGAAATATTAGAGAAATGAACAAGGACAAGAGTAGAGCTAAAAGCCCCCCAAAGGTTCAAACACTAAATAGTGAGGTCAACATCCAAATGCTTGTTAACAAAATAGTCACAGGAGTGAATAAAGAGTTTAATAAAGTACTGCTATCAGAATCTGTGAAACAACAAATGAGACTCTGGAAGAAAACACTAATTATCTCAAGGTTAGTAGAGAGCTGAAAGTTGAAATAGCTAAACTAAGAACACAAATAGCTGAACAAGCTAAAACAGTTTCAGTAGAAGCTAACAAAATAGATGAACTCCAGAAAACAGTAGAGGGGAGAGAGACTAGAATAAATGAGGCTGAAGACAGAATTAGCAAGATCAAGGACAAATTAGAAACAACTAAAAAGAAAGTAAGAGATCTCAAAAAGAGATTAAGAGATACTGAAAACAGCAACAAGGACCTATAAGATGACTTCAAAAGAAATAATCTATATGCATTATTGACTTACCAGAGGAAGAAACAGAGGGAGGGAAAAAAAAAATCTTTCGGACATAATAGCTGGGAACTTCTCTGGTATAGACAACATAAAATACATAAAGGTTCAAGAAGCCTAGTGTGTCCCAAACAGAATTAACCCAGACATAAAGACACTAAGACACATCTTATTTAGAATGGAAAGGAATAAGGATAAAGAAAAGGATCCTGAAGGCTTCAAGAGAAAAACAGAGTCAAACTTATAAGATTAACAGTAGACTTCTCCACACAAACACTACAGGCCATAAAAAAATGGCAAGATATATATCAAGTGCTCAGTGAGAAAGGCTTTCAACCAAGACTACTGTATCCTGCTAGACTGTCATTCAGACTAGATGGAGGCATAAAAACCTTCTCAGACAAGCAACAGTTGAAAGAGTCAACTATCACCAAGCTTGCCTTGAAAGAAATGTTGAAAGGTCTCCTAGGAACAGTCAGACCACAATACATATGCCATATATCTGAATACTCTAAAAAAACTACAACAATGGCATTAAAATATCTTCAATCTATGATATCAATAAATGCCAATGACCTGAATTCACCTATTAAAAGGCACAGAGTAGGAAGACAGATCAGATAACACAACCCAATAATATGCTGTCTATAGGAAACCCACCTATCTCAACAAGACAAACACAGACTCAAAGTGAAAGGATGGAAAACTATCATACAAGACAATGACCCACAAAAAAAAGGGCAAGAAAAACTATTCACAATTCTGACATGGCAAACTTTAAAATGAATCCAATCAAAAAGATAGGGATGGACACTACTTAAGGTTCAGAGGATCAGTCAATCAAAAGGACTTAAAGTTATTAACATCTATGCACCCAATGAGATGCCATCGAAATACATCAAACATCTACTGAAAGAACTACAGCAATATATTAACAGCAACACAGAAAGTAGGGAACTTTAACATCCTACTTTCTCAACTTGACAGATCATCCAGGCAGAAAATCAATAAGGAAATTGGGGAGCTAAATGAGAAGATAAATAAATTGGAACTATTGGACATTTGCAGAGTCATTCACCCCAGGAAACAGGAATACACATGCTATTCAAGCCCACATGGGTCGTTCTCAATGACAGACCTTTGTTAGGCCACAAAGACAGCATCTGCAAATTCAAGAGCATTGAAAACATCCCAAGCATCTTCTCAGACCACAGTGAATTAAACTAACACTTAACAATCAACAAAAGTATAGTAACAGTCTCAAAATGTGGAAGCTTAACAGTACACTCCTTAACAACTACTGGGTCAAAGAAGAAATAATGGAATAAATCAAAATATTTGGAGAGTACAATAAATATGAAGACAGAAGCTTTCAAAATATGTGGGACACCACTAAGTCAGTTCTGAGAGAGAGGTTCATAGTCATACAAGCACACATAAGGAAACAAGAAAAAGCACAAATAAAAAACTTGATTGCACACCTTAAAGACTGAGAAGAAGAAGAACAAAGGAACCCTAAAGCAACCAGAAGAAAAGAAATTTTAAAAAAGAGGGCTGAAATAAATAACATTGAAAATAGGAAAACCAGGCAGAGTGGTGGCACACCTGGTTGAGTGCACTTATTACAGTGCACACAGGACCAGGGTTTGAGCCCCTCATCCCCACCTGCAGGGGGAAACTTTGCAAGTGATGAAGCAGGTCCGCATGTGTCTCTCCCTGTCTCTCTCCCTCCCTTCCTCTCTCTCCCTTCCTCCTCTCAATTTCTAGACGTCTCTATCCAATAAATAAATAAAGATAATAAAAACATTTCAAAAAAAGAATATCAGAAAACCATTCAAAAGACAAATGAAACTAAATGTTGGTTTTTTGAAAGAGTGAACAAAATAGAGAAATATTTAGTCAGACTCACAAAAACAAAAAGGGAGAAGACCCAAATAAATTGGATATTAAGTGAAAGAGGAGATATCACAAAAGACACCACAGAAATTCAACATATCATGTGAGGCTTCTATGAACAAATATAGATAGAGAACCTGGAAGAAATGTACAAATTCCTAGATACCTACAAACTTCCAAAATTAAATAAAGAGGAACTAGATAATATGAACTGGTCCATCATAGCTAAAGAAATTGAAACAGTTATCAAAAACCTTCCCAAGAATAAAAGTCCTGGACCAGATGGTTTTACAAATGAATTCTAAAATACCTCTAAATAAGAACTAATACCTCTACCTTTAAAAGTCTTCCAGAAAATTGAAGACATTTTAATGCTCCCTTCCAGCTTCTATGAAGCCAATATTATTCTGATACCAAAAGCAGACAGGAACACAACCAAAAAAGAAAACTACAGACCAATATCTCTGATGATCATAGGTGCTAACATATTGAACAAAA
This sequence comes from Erinaceus europaeus, assembly GCF_950295315.1. Lineage (NCBI taxonomy): Eukaryota > Metazoa > Chordata > Mammalia > Eulipotyphla > Erinaceidae > Erinaceus > Erinaceus europaeus. The sequence goes on along the minus strand of NC_080164.1, from coordinate 78,269,040 downwards.
TTCTAGCCAACTGCATACAGCAGTATATTAAAAAGATTGTTCATCATGACCAACTGCGGTTTATCCAGACATGCAAGGTTGGTTTAATATATGTAAATCAATCAACATGATCCACCGCATCAATAAAAGAAAGACCAAAAACCACATGGTTATGTCAATCGATGCAGAAAAAGCCTTTCACAATATCCAATATCCCTTTATGATCAAAACTCTACAAAAAATGGGAATAGATGGAAAATTCCTGAAGATAGTGGAGCCTATATATAGCAAACCTACAGCCAACATCATACTCAATGGTGAAAAACTGGAAGCATTTCCCCTTATATCAGGTACTATACAGGGCTATCACCATTACTATTCAACATAGTATTGGAAGTTCTTGCCATAGCAATCACACAGGAACAAGGATTTAAAGGGATCCAGATTGGAAGAGAGTAAGTCAAACTCTCCCTATTTGCAGACAACATGATAGTATACATAGAAAAACCTAAAGAATCTAGCAAGAAGCATTTGGAAATCATCAGGCAATACAATAAGGTGTCAGGCTACAAAATTAACATTCAAAAGTTAGTGACATTCCTCTATGCAAACACTAAGTTAGAAGAAAATGAAATCCAGAAATCAATCCCTTTTACAATAGCAACAAAAACAATAAAATATCTAGGAGTAAACCTAACAAAAAAAGTGAAAGACTCGTATAATGAAAATTATGAATCATTACTCAAGGAAAGTGAAAAAGACACAAAGAAGTGGAAAGATATTCCATATTCATGAGTTGGAAGAATTACATCAACAAAATGAATATACTACCCAGAGCCAAATACAAATTTCATGCTATCCCAATCAAGATCTCAATCATATTTTTTAGGAGAATAGAACAAATGCTACAAATGTTTATCTGGAACCAGAAAAGACCTAGAATTGCCAAAACAATCTTAAGAAGAAAGAACAGAACTGGAGGCATCACACTCCAAGATCTCAAATTGTATTATAAGGCCATTGTCATCAAAATTGCTTCGCACTGGAACATGAATAGACACACTGACCAGTGGAATAGAATTGAGAGCCCATAAGTAAGCCCCCACATATATGGACACTAAACTTTGACAAAGGTGTCCAGACTATTCAACGGGGAAAGCAGAGTCTCTTCAACAAATGGTTTTTGAAAATAATGGGTTGAAACATGCAGAAGAATGAAACTGAACTACTATATTTCACCAAACACAAAAGTAAATTCCTGGTGGATCAAGGACTTGGAAACTGTCCATTACTTAGAGGAAAATATTGTCAGAATCTTTTTCACATAAATTTTAAAGACATCTTCAATGAAATGAATCCTATTACAAAGAAGACTAAGCCAAGTATAAACCTATGGGACTACATCAAATTAAAAAGCTTCTGCACAGCAAAAGAAACCACTACTAAACCATGAGATCCCACACAGAATGGCAGTGATCTTTATATGTCATATGTCAGACAAGAGGCTAATAATCAAAATAAAGAGCTTGCCAAACTCACCAAAAAGAAAACAAATAACTCCATCCAAAAATGGGGGAGAACGGGAGTCGGGCGGTGGCGCAGTGGGTTAAGCGCACGTGGCGCAAAGCGCAGGGACCGGCATAAGGATCCCGGTTCGAGCCCCCGGCTCCCCACCTGCAGGGGCGTCGCTTCACGGGCGGTGAAGCAGGTCTGCAGGTGTCTATCTTTCTCTCCCCTCTCTCTCTGTCTTCCCCTCCTCTCTCCATTTCTCTCTGTCCTATTCAACAACAAAGCAACGTCAACAATAGCAATAATAACCGCAACGAGGCTGCAACAACTAGGGCAACAAAAAGGGGGAAAAATGGCCTCCAGGAGCGGTGGATTCATGGTGCAGGCACCAAGCCCAGCAATAACCCTGGAGGAAAAAAAAAAATGGGGGAGAACATGGACAGAATATTAACCACAGAAGAAATCCAAAAGGCAGAGAAACACATGAAAAAATGCTCCAAGTTTTTGATTGTCAGAGAAATGCAAATAAAGACAACAATGAGATACCACTTCATTCCTGTGAGAATGTCATACATCAGAAAAGGTAGCAACAACAAATGATGGAGGGCTTGTGCATTAAAAGGAACCCTCCTGCACTGCTGGTGGGAGTGTAAATTGGTCCAACCCCTGTGGGGAACAAAAGAGAATAAATAAATATAAAAAAATTTAAAAAATGATTTTAAAACATATTATCAGACTTCCAGTTCTTAATTATTCAATAAGTTCTGTTAATATATTTAGTATACTATAAGGCAAATTATTAAATATAATTGACACCTTAATATGTATGCTTATATTACTTCAAATAGTCACATGTATACAATAAAATCACAAAAAAATAATAGAATAGAATAGAATACAGGAATATAGGAAATGTGGGGTTTTTGTGGCCTTTTCAAGGAAAGTCTTTCTGAAGTTTATTCCCAAAAGAAGAACTACAACCCATATATTATTCTTAGTTCTAACAACAGTCATAATTTCTGCTTCTTTTTTTAAACCCAATTTTTGCTCAGCTAAGGCTTACATTCAAACAGGGAACTGAACTGGGGGTTTCCAGTTGTAGGCTGTCTCCCCAGTTGCATTAGTTTCTGTTGTGTGCAACTAAATCATGATACTAAATTTAAAATAAGAATTCCGGAAATGAGAAAAATATAATTATTACTAATTGTATGGATTCACTAGTGATCTAATAGTATAAATTAGACATTTTTCTCTGTGTGATTAAGAAAGGTTGAAAATGAAAGTTCAACTTTTACAAGGTGTAGAAACTTGAAAAATCAATTATTTTCGAGTGATAATTTAAGTTACTACTTCCCTTCTGAAAGAAAACTTGGTAGTATATATCAAAAGCATTTAAAATGTACATCAATATTCTTGTCAAGAAGTAACTGCTTAATATAAATTCTAAAGAAACAATTTCAGCAATTCAGAAAATTTATTTTTACATTCTATAACAAAAAAATGTAATCACTACTCATATAGACATCAAAATATGACAACTTAGCCAAATGAGGATAAGAGAGATAGTTCAGTGGTTTATGCTAAGAATTTTCATGTCCCTGTCAATTCCCATGTTCAGTGTGGAAGCAATTACAGAAGCCACATCTTCCACCTTCTGAACCCCATAATGACCCTGGGTCCATACTCCCAGAGGGATAAAGAATAGTAAAGTTATGAGGGGAGGGGATGGGATACAGAGTTCTGGTGGTGGGGACTATGTGTTGTACCCCTCTTATCCTATGGTTCTTGTCAGTGTTTCCTTTTTATAGATAAAAATTATAAAAAATGGAATTAGAGAATACTATGAAAGGAAAGGTCTCTCCCAAGTAACGAAGCTGAAGTGTTGTCATTCCACACCTGAAGTATCTGGACACAGTCTGAGCTGAAGCATGTTGAGGTGGCAATCGTTGCGTTGATTAGGTTGTGATCGGCAGATGCAATATTATTTGATATGGATTGGGAGAGGCATGCGGGAAAGTGGGCCCTATCCTAACGTTCCAGGACTGGGGGAAATATAGGCTCTATAGTGGAGATGTGAGGTTCCTGCTGTCTTAGGGTTCAAAAAGACAATGGATAGTTAATGTCATCATCACATTATTTGGTAATTGGGTTAACTTTGAGAAGTCCTTTTGTTAGGGTTTGCTGTATAGTACCCAATATCTTGTATGTAACTGTGCCATTGGTTGCTTCTGATCTACTTGGTCTAGGCTTTTGAGAGAGTCTGCATATCAAATACACAGCTTATATATTAAAAAGACTCAATCTGTGTTTTAAAAACTTCGAGACATACAATTAATTTTCCCCCTCTCATACTAATTAGCTAGTGATTTATATGACTACAGTTTACTAGGAGTGTACATAAACACCATTCCCACCAGGTGGATCACTTTCTAACAAAGTCCCAAAACCTAGATATAGACCAGGTTCTGTAAGAGAGAGCATATGTTCATATGTATCCATAAACTAGTGCAAAATATATACCTGAAAGCAGAAGTACACTAGAGTTTGCAGTGAGTACCCCACCCCCCAACACTTCCTCTCCACTATTCCAAGCTTTGGGTCCATGATTGCTCAACAATTTGTTTGGCTTTGTATGTTAACTCTCTTTTTAGTCACCAGGTTCCAGATGTCATCAGGATGCTGGCCAGGCTTCCCTGGACTGAAGACCCCACCAATGTGTCCTGGAGCTCTACTTCCCCAGAGACCCACCCTACTAGTGAAAGAGAGAGGCAGACTGGGAGTATGGACCGACCAGTCAACGCCCATGTTCAGTGGGTAAACAATTACAGAAGCCAGACCTTCCACCTTCTGCAACCCACAAGGACCCTGGGTCCATGCTCCCAGAGGGACAGAGAATGGGAAAGCTATCGGGGAGGGGGTGGGATATGGAGATTGGGTGGTGGGAATTGTGTGGAGTTACACCCCTCCTACCCTATGGTTTTGTTAATTTATCCTTTCTTAAATAAAAAATAAATTTAAAAAAATTATAAAAAATGAAAAAAAATTCATGCCTGAAACTAAGAGTTGTTTCCATGTTCAGTTATAAAATCTACCATAAACCAGAGTTGAGCAGTTTCTGGACAAATAAAGGTTATTAAAAAAAAAAAAAATATATATATATATATATATATATATATATATATATATATATATATTCCTAAAGGTAATGCAATAGATTAAAGTATTGGACTCTGAAGCATGAGGTGAATAGTTTGAACATTCTCATCTTATATTTCAGAGTGAAGCTCTGGTTCTTTTTTACTCTTTCTCACACAAAAATAAAGATTATTTAAAAATTCAGAAATAAATAAGAACAAATTGCGCAAGTGATATACCTAATATTTTCCAGGGAATAGTAGTAACATATATTATGTGCAGATGTAATGTAATAGAATCATCTACATATTACTCCAAACTCAGTGAGATTCTGTTTTGAGTTTGGAGTATGCCACCAAAGTAAAAATCTCTGGGTGAAGGGTTAGGGTAGATGTTTAGCTTCACTGGGGATGGAGCAGGGGAGCAGGAAGACAGACCTTTGGTGGTGGGAATGATGTTAATATACAAAAAAAAAAATTTTAATTATCTATATATTATAATTATCTACCTATATATTAGTACATTATATATGCAGACAAGCTATGTATAGCCATTAAGATTATAGAAGTCTAATAGCAGTGAAAGTTGCCATGCAATAAATAGGGAATAGCAGTCTATAAAAAAGAAAGTCGTAATTATGCAAATGCAATCTATATGAAAAGCATTTGGAAAAATAGCACCAACTGTTAATTCTCATCTCTATGTAGTTGAAATATGGGAAATTCTACTCTTACTATTTTCTATTTACCTTCCTTTTCTACTTTTCCATAAGCATTGCGACCCAGGCTACTTAAAATATATAATTTTAAAATTTAGCAACATCTTCTGCTTATTGTTCCTAGTAATTGCTGGATTCAGGTGACTATATTGCCGTGTCAACCAACAGTAAATTCTGAAATCTTTTGGAGTATTTGTTTTTTTCGTTTTTGACTCATCTTTGATTTTCTGAATCTGAGACAGAAGATAGAAGGTACAAATGATTTGTCAATATTCTTTTTCATGCTTCTCAGGATAGACTGTTCACACCTAAAGCTGCAGTGTTTATTTATCCAGTGGACCTGAAGAAACACTATCAGGAAAACAGAGCTTTCTGAAAGTGTGGGATGGTTCAGGGAATGGAAATCTTTATCCTCTATCAATAGACTTGGCAGTTCAGAGTCAGGTAGCCTTCCAGTGGTGATAGGAATTTGAGCAGTGATTTTTTCCCCATGTGTTATATTCAACTTGCTCTTTTTGAATGAATGGAACAAAAAGCTGAGAACCAATCAACCCTTCCCCATCCCCTGCTTTGTATTGTAGTTTTGACCTTGTTCACTGCCTCAGTTATTTTTTGTGGTGATTCAAAGCAGACACAGGCAGTGGATTCATACTACATAAATTCATTGGTTCCAAACTTATGTAGCTATTCCGGAACATTCTGCAGGGTTGTCTTTTGTTATGACCTGCTGTAAAACCTGATGGTGTGTGTACTGTAAACATATAAAGGTCTAGCTAACAAATGGGTCCCTAGTCATTTCTTTTTTTTATGTATTTTTATTTTAAAAAATTCCTACTTTAAGATATTTTCTCTGTGTGTTGGAGTATGTACTTTATTTAGAAGTTCTTTTATTATTATTTTTAGGGTTTTAAAATTATTTTCTTCTCAAATGTCACAGAATGTCTTACCACCCATCTGCTCAAGAGGAATAATTATGAAACTGACAGTCTTTTGTGACACCTCCCCGAAGTGGGTGGAATGAACACATTTTCATTCAGTTTGGGAACTCAATTTTTGGCTTGACTCTTTTCCCTGAAGGAATGACCCTTTTGAGCAGGATCCACATTACATAAGCATTTGCAAGATGTGTAAGAAAACAAAGATTCTTAAAGATGATAGCCCTGTTGACATACTCGTCTACTTTAGCAACAAGCAAGAGCTAGAAAGTTGGCATTTCAGACAACAACTAATTCTAGCCCAATAGTACTCAAATTTCACACACAGGGTTGCTACTTATGTTTTTAGAGCAATATAGACTATATATGGCACTATAATACCTTACTAACTTCCAATAGTAAACAATATCTAAAGTCTATGAATCAAAACATTTTGTTTGACTCTTTGCTTGTTTTGTTTTTCCCTAGAGCCCTGGTCACATGGCTCAGCTCTGGCTTAGAGTAATGTGGAGGATTGAACCTGGTATCCTTGATGCTTCAATCATTAGAGTCTTTTTTGCAAACCATTATGCTATCTCCTCTTCTCCCTATGAATAAACTTATAAGAGAATAGATAACATATTATGGGAGGTTATATCTGCTTAAAATAGTGAACTGATTACCTTTGCAAACTAATTAATAGAACAAATCTATTTTAAACAGTAATATAAAATCTCTATTGCAAACATTGTGCTTTTAAAGCTCTTGATCTCTTGATCTCAGGGGTCAGGTTGTGGGGCACCCAGTAGACCACACACATTACCATGAGCAAGAACCTGGCTCAAGCCCCCACTTCCCCCACAACCTGCAGGTGGAAAACTTCACCAGTGGTGAAACAGTGTTGCAGGAGTGTCTTTCTCTCCTTATCTACCTTCCCCTTCCCTCTCAATTTTTCTCTCTGTATCAGAAAAGGAAAAATTAAACACCAGAAGCTGTGAATTCATGCAGGCACCAAATAACAGTGGTAGATATACATATATATATATATATTTGCCTCCAGGGTTACTGCTGGGGCTTGGTGCCTTCACTACAAATCCACTGCTCCTGGAGGCTATTTTTTCCCCTTTTGTTGTTGTTATTATTGTTGTTGTTATTGCTGTCGTTGTAGTTAGATAGGACAGGGAGAAATAGAGAGAGGATGGGAAGACAGACACCTGCAGACCTGCTTTACAGCCAGTGAAGCGCCCCTACTCACCCACAGGTGGAGTGCCGGGGTCTCGAACTGGGATATTTAAGCCAGTCTTTGAGCTTTAAGCTATGTGTGCTTCCAACCCACTCTCCACTGTGCTCTTTATTTCGGGCCGGGCAGTGGCGCACTGGGTTAAGTACACATAGTATGAAGCACAAGGGCAAGCCCAAGGATCCATATCTGAGCTCCAGCCCTCCACCTGAAGTAGGGAAGTTTTATAAGCGGTGAAAGTCTGTGTCTGTCTCCATCCCCCTCCTCTCTCAATTTCTCTCTGTCCTGTCCAATAAAATAGAAAAAAAATAGCCACCAGGAATAGTGGATTTGTAGTACAAGCACTGAGCCCCGGATATAACCCTAGAGGCAAAAAAAAAAAAATTCAAAAAATTTTATTAGGACACTTGAGATAAGTCATCTACGTGAAAGGTCATTTTGGGACATGCTGATTCAATTTTACACATATGGTCTCAGGTTATCTCTGCTAAGATATATACATATACACTTTGTTTTTATTTTAGTGAGAGAGAAATTCAGAGTGAAAGATAGAGATCAGAACCCTGTTCAGTTCTGGCTTATAGTCTTTTTGCAAAACCATTATACTATTTTCCCTGTCCCCAGGTGATAGCCTAAGATGACATTTTGTCTTTTGGAACACAAGTAATTCCTCTTATTTTTAATAATTTTTATTTGTCCAGAGAACTGTTCATCTCTGGTTCATGGTAGTTTCTAGAACTAAAAATGGAAGCAACTCTCAGTTTCAGCCATGAAAATCCTTAGCATAAACCACTCTGCTATCTTTCTGACCCTCACTTGGCTAAATATATATATATATGGTGTTGTGATTAATTTTCTGCCATATACATGTAAAAATAAATTTTCTGTATAGCTGAAATTGTTTCTTTAGCATCCATGCTTGCTTAACAAGTACTAGTAAATTAGTACCAATAAATCAGAATTTTTGAGACTGAGCATAATCTTAGAAACAGTTATTTTTTTAATGATTGAAGAACTGTCAATTCTTATTGTCAAAGTAATTTTTTATCTATTCATGTAGGGGAAAGTCATACACTGCCACCTGGAAGCTAGCATGACAGCTAGAACACTAGACTTGCAGGTGAGAGGTCCAGATTTCCTTTACCAGTATTAGGTGTGCTGGGTTGATGATCTGGCTCTCTTTCTCTTTCATTCTCTCTCAGTTGATCTTATTGATAATTGAGTGAATCATTATCTACAAAAGTCGCACATTGAACGTACACAAAAATCCAAGAGTAATAAACGTATGCATGAGGAATTATTCTAGAAGATAAAATATTTATATGATTTACGAATGTGGTTAGCTTTAAAACACAAGATGCCAGATCAGATCAATCAAAACCTTCTTAAGTTATATACAGTATGATATACCCGAAAGATGAAGCATAAACTCTGGGGTCCCTGGAAAAAAATTCACTTTACATAGTTTGTGTAAAGCATAAATATATTTTTAAATTTTATAACATATGTATGGAAAATGTAGTTTACAGATGTAATGCGGGAAAATATAGGAATTACTAAGTTAAATATTATAAACCCTTGAAAGAGGAAGGAACTGCTAGCTATTTCTTTTATCAATAAAGGTATTAAATTGCTTTAATGGTGTCACAGAAGGACTTTATGGAGAAAAAGTAAGATTCCTTGTGTCCCTATAGTCACTTTGTCTTCTGACCTATAGGCTACTTATACAAGATGATCTCTTTATATCCTCTGCACTAGATAAGTACATTCAGAAGTATTTAAGCTTTGGAATAAGAAATGAATTTATCTGGCAGGGTGACAGCACACCTGATTGGCTGCACATTTTATAGTGCACAATGATCTGGGTTCAAACCTCCAGTCCCCATCTACAGGAGGGAAAGCTTTGCAAGTAATGAAGCAGCGACACAAATGTCTCTCTGTGACTGTCCTCCATCTTCTCCTTACTTCTTGATTTCTAGTTGTTTTTATTCAACAATAAAGATAATAATAAAAATGAAGAAATGAAAATAGGTTGGTTGAGAACGAAAAGTATAAAAAGGAAGATACAACTTATAGAGCAACCACTGAGCCAGTCATAAGGATATTTTCATTTCATTGCCTTTCAGCTTCAGGGAGTAGATTTCACTGGACTGGTTACTCCAAGGAGGAGACTAAGGGCAGAGATGTGATTACTCAGAGAGCTACAGTGTAACAGAGTAGAGCTTTTGCAGACATACAATATGCAATTACTTCTGAGGTTATATTATAGAGAATAAATAAGATATAAAAATTGTTTAGATAGTAGTATGAATAAAAAGCAAGAATGTACAGCCCATGATCCAATATTGTCATTCCTAGGCATACACTTTTTAAAATATTAAATATATATATGTATATATAATATATATTTATATATATGCCACTATGTTTATAGCTGTATTATTTACAGTAAGTAGTCAAAGTCTAAAAACAACCTAAACGTATCATTTAGAGTAAAATCTAAGTAATGGGAGGTGATTTTGCTGGGAAAAATAAGTAAAGAGAAGAACTACTGCATGGTTTCACTCATATGAAATATAGAGTACCTATACGATTTTTAAAAGGGGGGTAAATAAACATATGAAAATATATATATTTAGAACTCCTGAAGAAAAAGAAAAAAAAATGAAGACATCAGAATTCCTGACTTCAGTTTATGTAACAAAGCAATAGTAGTTAAAACAGTGTGGTTTTGAAACAAAAAAAATGTATGTATCAATGGAACAGGATAGAGAGCCCAGAACTAAATCCACACATGTATGGACACATTATATATTTAAAAAGGAGGACCGAAACTGCCCAATGAGGAAAAGAAAGTCTTAACAAGTGATATTGGGTGAATTGGACAGCCATATGTAGAAAAATAAAACTAGGCCACCACTTAACATCATGCAACAAAATTAACTCAAAATAGATAAAAGATCTTGATATTAGACCTGAAACCATATAATACATTGGTGAAATATTTCAGGACCTTAACATTACAGATGTATTTAGAGATTCCACCCCATGAACAAGGGAAAGGAAAACAGTATAACTAAATGGATCTTTATCAGATTGAAAAGCTTCTACAAAAACAAATAAAGAAACAAACAAAAAAGGGGTTATAGGAAACCTAGCCAATGGGAAAATATGTTTACACACTACACTTAAGACAAGTGGTTAATATCAAACTTTTATAAAGAATTCATATAGTGGGAGTCATATAGTGGTAGCAGCGGGTTAAGTGCACTTGGCAGGAAACACAAGGACCTGCAGAAGGATCCTCGTTGAAGCCCCCAACTCACCACCTGCAGGGGAGTCGCTTCACAGGCGGTGAAGCAGGTCTGCAGGTGTCTATCTTTCTCTCCCCCTCTCTGTCTTTCCCTCCTCTCTCCATTTCACTCTGTCCCATCCAACAACGACAATATCAGTAACAGTAACAATAACTACAACAACAATAAAAAAGGGCAACAAAAGATTAAATAAATAAATAAATAAAAGAACTCATATAGTTCAACAAAATGAAAAAGAACAATACAATTAAATCGTAGGAAGTATATATGAATAGATGGTTCTCTAAAGGACAGATAAGCCTATGTATGCAGAAATGCTCCAATTCACTCATCATTAACAGTAGAGAAATACAAATTAAAAACCACTTTGAAATTCCACCTTACACCTGTGAGAATGGGCTTCATTAACAAAACAAGAGAAGCACTGGAAAGGATGTGAAGAGAGGAATTCTACTACAATGCTGGTGGAAGTGCAAACTGGTGCAAAGACTATGGAGAAGAGTATGGAGAATCCTTAAACAAAAACAAATGTATATACCTTATGAACCAGCAATTCCACTCTTAAGTCATCTACCCAAAAGATGTAATAACACCGATTTGAAGGGATATATGCACCCCCATGTTGACAGTGGCTTTATTTACAATAGCAAAATCTTGACAACAAAAAGTCTACATAAAAGTGTTATAGTCTATGGAATATTACTTATCAGTTAAAAGATGATATTGTGTCCTTGGAGATAAAGTAGATGGAAGGAACTGGACAAAAGTATGCTTAGTGAAGAAAGTAAGGAAATAAAACTATAGAATGGTTTCACTCACATGAGGAATACAGAAAATTAAATATATGGATGTGAAAAGTAAGAAATATTAACTTATATCTAAGACTGTAGCAGAACCACAGGGGTTATTTATGGGGGTGAGGACAGAATGGGGACACAGAGGTTTGGTGAAGGGAGTGGTGAGAAAAACAAACAAATAAAAGGAGAAATAGTGATATTAGCGACAAAATTCTTCACTATTAATTATATTTTCGCAGTGATTTTTGAAACAAAAGCGGTAAGCAAAAAAACAGCTGAAATAATAGGAAAAAATGCTTGTATAAAGCTTTTTTGTTGGTAATAATAATAATACATACATACATACATACACACACACAATCTATCCAGTAGGGATACAAATAAGCAACAACCAAACCCAGACACATAGCCTAATATTAGATTTTCTTGAAGACATAACTATAAGCATGCTTGCTCAGGCACTTTACATTAAAGAAGGCATATGTCAGTATGAAAGTACTCCTAAAAACCTGATAATTTTGTAGAACAGTGTTAAATCACTAATATAAAATATACAAAAAAACAAAAAGTTCAGGAAGTTGCGTACTAGATCATGAAGTGCGGGGATTGCCGGTGGCACGCTGAGTTAAGCACACATAATACAGAGCATAAGAACCAGTGCAAGGATCCAAATTCAAGCCCTGGGCTCCCCACCTGCAGGGAGGGGAGGTCATTTCACAAGCCTTGAAGCAGGTCTGCAGTTGTCTATCTTTCTTTTTCCCTCTCTTCTCTTCCCCTCTCAATTTCTCTCTGCCCTACAAAAAAAAAAAAAAAAAAAAAGAATCGAAGAAATGGCCATAGAGCAATTAATTCGTAGTCAGTGCAGTCACTGATCCCCAGCAAAAGCCCTGCAGGAAAAATAAATAAATAAATAAAATCATGAAGTGCTGAATTTGATATCTGGCACCAGATGTACCAGAGTGCTATTGTGATTCTCTTTCTTATGTTAATAAATGAATAGACATTTAAAACAAGTACTATTTTACATAAGTACAGGAATGGATATATTGGCCTCATTGTTCTTTAAAGTTGCTATTTTTTTTTAATTTAATAAGAGAGATATATAGAAATACAAAGATAGAGGGAGTAGTGCGGTAGTACAGCAGGTTAAGCACACATGGCAGGAAGCACAAGGACTGGCTTAGGATCCTGGTTCAAACCCCCCACCACCACCTCCCCAACTACAGTGGGAGTTTCTTCACAGGCAGTGAAGCAGGTCTGCAAGTGTTTATATTTCTCTCCCCCTCTCTGTCTTCTCCTCCTCTCTCCATTTCTTTCTGTCCTATCCAACAACGATGACATCAATAACAACAACAATAATAACCACAAGAACAATAAAAAACAACAAGGGGAACAAAAGGGAAAATAAATAGATACAAAACATTTTAAAAAGAGAGAAATACAAAGATAGGAACCTGGGATCTTGGAGCTTCAGGCATGAAAGCCTTTTGCATATCCACTATGCTATCTCTCTGGCCCATCAGTTTTTGTTTTAACAAGCTTTTGGATTTAGATGTGGAGAGTGGGATGGTTTGAAATGAAGAAGCCAAACAAGTGTAAGTATTGAAGAGTAAAAATGTGGGCATGTGTGCATGGAGGTATGTGCTGTATAAACAGTCATACTGATTGAAAAACTAAAAATAATTATATACTGTTCTACTCTGAAGCCAAGAATTTTAAAATAAGCTATTTCCTTCAACTGTCACATCATCTTTAATTTCAAAATACTGCTTTAGGTTCTCATATCTCTGTGTGCAAGAAGATAATAAAAGATAATATGGGTTACATCTTAAATCATTTCATAAATGTATTTTTATTTTGTAGGGCCAAACATTTAATAAACCTGGTATAATTTGTCTGTACATGTGAGAATTCATGCAGACAAAAACTAGCTCTTTCAAACAATGGAGACTTAATTCTGTAAAATACAGGCTCACATGGATCTCTAGAAGGGCCGACAGAGCAGGATCTAGTCTAAGATTGACATAGGAAGCATACAGGGACATTCCCAGATGGTGCCAATTTTACTACAGTACAGAATCATGAAAATGGGTTAGCTGATGAATTGGATGTTTTATTTCCACTTTAGTTTGGGGAGCTGATGTCACAATCGTTTACCTGAGAGCCCTGCTTTGCCTGCTTAATATAAGAAGCAGTGAAGCACAAGTTTCAAGAATTATTGCATCTTTTCCTAATTACGCTAATCACAGAGTGGGCAAGGGAATCTGGGATATGTCAGGGGCTAGGGACCCACTTGAGCCCCAATTCTTGTGGTTGGTAATGTGTATGCTTAACTGGGTGCACCACACCCAAGCCCCAGAATTTTTCTAATGCATAGTACTAACCTAGATGAGAGAAACTGATGGGCAGTTGACAGTCATCTTTAGTTATATCACTATTGAGAGAATTAATGATTTTCTAACTTTGAGCAGTCTTTGAACACATTAGCATAGTGAAAAAGACACAGGGACTGGAGGATTTAATAAAGCCTGTATTGTAAATTTGGAGCCTTTAAGTTCTATCCTTTCTAAGATTCCATTAGAATTAATATAGTTGACAGAAGTAAGACCATCTCAGACCAAGGCAAGTGCTTTTCTGAACCATTCTTTCTTCTTTTGTCCAAATACAGACAATGAAAATTTTCATTACAGAAATTGAAAACATTGATCCTACAACCACAATGATAAAATTTACTTCACTCGAACTTTCCAAATCTAATCGTACTGCATGTTCTCAATGTACAGGGAGAATGATTATTCCATATGATAAATTCATACTGCAAACTCTGATAATATGCCAAATGAGCTTTTATGTGATACAGTAACTTTTAAAGCTTGCCAAAACTTTGAAATGTTGGAAAAGGTGTTGCTAGTTTTCACATGTGCTAATTGGGTTTGCATACCCAGATGGCATAGAAGAAGGAAAACAAAAGAGAGAGAGAGAGAGAGAAAGAGAGGCTCCAGCTTCTAAATTGTTCTAAAAAGAGAAAGATTATACAAAACCAAATCATTTAACCACCTTATACATTGGAGGATAACCTAGGGTGATTTTATGTATTATGTTTCATGGAATTTTTGTGGATAGTTACTGTTGAAGGGAAAAAATAAAACCACAATTTAAACAAACAACCTCCTATAAGATTCTGAGAATATTTCAGAATCTCTGACTTAAAGTGAACCATCCAAATTCCATATTTTATGATTATATAAATATATCTGATGTGGTTTCTTAAATAAATTTGCTCCTATGTAAGACACTCAATCTAGATTGCTTTTTTTTGGGGGGGGTCATAGTTACATGTATTCATTTTTGTACCAATAATCACACATTTCATATTATTATTTTATTATTATTATCCCTTTTGGACTAGAGCTGTTACAGTGTGTGAAATCTACCAAATTTAGATGTAGAAACGTTGACACCTACAAATTACTAAGAATCAACGATCTGAAGCTGCAGTTTTCTGTTTTCAAGGTCTGTGCTTTTAAAGCTTTGAGTTATCCTATACTATACATTTATATGAAATGTTTTGTAGTCAGATATTTTTAAATAATTTAAAAATTTTTAGTAATAATTTCTGCCAAATCGGTCAACAAAAATAATTAAGTTACTTCAAATGTACTGGTCCTCTTTCAAACATTCCATGATATTTGATTGTGTTTAAAAGGCTGTCAAATTGATGTAACAATTCTAAATGTTATGAATAATATAAAAACCAAGGATAAAAGGCCTGGAACCAGTGCCATCTATGGTTCTTATATTTCAACTTCTGTTTACGATTGAAATCATCCCATATTCATCTTTGTCTTTCTAGCTGATCTCACTTAGCATGATTCCTTCGAGCTCCATCCAAGATGAGGTGAAGAAGGTGAATTCCCCATTTTTACTTTTTCTTTTTAATTTTTATTTATAAAAAGTAAACACTGACAAAACCATAGGATAAGAGGGGTACAACTCCACACAATTCCCACCATCAGAATTCCTTACCCCATCCCCTCCCTTGATAGCTTTCCTATTCTTTGTCCCTCTGGGAGTATGGACCCAGGGAAATTATGGGGTAGAGAAGGTGGAAGGTCTGGATTCTGTAATTGCTTCCCCACTGAACATGGGTGTTGGCAGGTCAGTCTATACGTCCAGCCTGTCTTTCTCTTTCCCTAGTGAGATGGGGCTCTGGAAATGTGGGGCTCCAGGACATATGGTGGGGTCGTCTGCCAAGGGAAGTCCGGTTGGCATCTGTAAACTGGTGGCTGAAAGAAGAGTTAACATATAAAGCCAAACCAATTGTTGACTAATCATGAACCTAAAGGCTGAAATAGTGCAGATGGAGAGTTGGGGAGGTCCCGGTTTTGTAGATAGTAGTATTATTTTAGTTATATTCCAGAGGGTCCATTACTATACTCGTGTTTTTTGTTGTTGTTGTTGTTTTTGCTTTTGTTTGTTTGTTTTTCTGAGCCTGACATCTGATATGCAAGTGGGCCCAGGTTATTGTCTGGGGAGATGATGTCATGGCTGGTAAAAAGACCAGAAAGGTAAATTAGGGAAGAGAGTACCTCCCAAATTTGGGAAAGGTGTATAAATATTGTTGATTGTAAACTCCATTGATTTGATCTGATCTGGGTCCCATATCCAGCTTAGGAGACTATGTGAGCTCTGCATTCCTGTATATCTGATCTTACATTCTGTGGTCATAAGCATGAATTCCCCATTTTTAATAGCTGAATAATATTCTGTCTGTTGTGTATATAGACCACAACTTTCTCAGCCACTCATCTGTTGTTGGACAGCTGGGTTGCTTCAAGGTTTTGGTTATTACAAATTGTGCTGATATGAACATAGGTGTACACAGATATTTTTGGATGGACGTGTTTGGTTCCTTGGTCATGAAAATTTTATCCCCTAGTCTCAAAAAGGCCATAGTTATGCTATTTTCAAACTTTCAGCCTTCAGGAGCATAACAGGAATGATTTCATTTGTTTGAGTCATCCAGTTTGGGGTAATTTATTACATAGATATTGAGAAACTAATAAACACAATATGATATTAACATAAATATAAATATCTTAAGAGTATACCAAATCAATTTCAATGTGTACATAAATATCTTAATAGCACGCATAATTGAATGATCTCTCTCCTAAAATGTAAACCACTCTCTAACAGATTTGTTATCTCCCAGTTACATTGCTTATACCAGATTCTATGTTTACTCTGTAACTTCTGCCTCTACTCCAATAATATCAGTATAGTTCAGGGGCATCAGATAAAACTTCTATATCAGTATAGTTCAGGGATATCAGATAAAGGTTCTGAAGGACCTTTTGACTAGTTTATCTGTATAAATACTGATATAACCAAATATCTCCAGAGACTGATGATACAGGAACCTCTGAGAAATGAGAACTTCTGACATATGTGGTACTAATGCATAGTTATAGTAATAAAGAAAATAATTCAAGGGGGATGGGATAGTAATACAGAGGGTTAAGAGCACATTTCACAAAGCCAAGGATCTAAGTAAGGATCCTGGTTAGAGCCCCCAGCTCTCCACCTGCAGGAGGCGGGGGAGTCTCTTCACAAGCAATGAAGCAGGTCTGCAAGTGTCTTTCTCTCCCCCTTTCTCTCTCCCCTCCTCTCTCAATCTCTCTCTGTCCTATCCAATGACATCAATGGCAACAATAACAAAAATAAGGGCAACAAAATGGGGGAAAAAATGGCCTCCTGGAGCAGTGGACTTGTAGTGCAGGTACTGAGCCCCAGCAATAACCCTTGTTTTGCCTGGGGTCAAAAAGGAAGGAAGGAAGGAAGGAAGGAAGGAAGGAAGGAAGGAAGGAAGGAAGGAAGGAAGGAAGGAAGGAAGGAAGGGAGAGAAAGAGAGCGCGCGTGCGAGAGAGAGAGAGAGAGACTAAGGAAAGGAAGAGAGAGAGAGAGAAAGAGAGAGAGAGAAAGGCCAGGCTGTGGAGCACCCGGTTAAGTGCACATATTATAGTGCACAAAGACTGGGGTTCAAGCTCTTGGTCCCCACCTACAGGGGGAAAGCTTCATGAGTGGTAAAGTAGTGCTACAGGTGTTTCTCTGTCTCTCTCCCTCTCTTTCTCCCCTCCTTTATCAATTTCTCTTTAGCTGTATCCAATAATAAATAAATAAGAAAGGAAAGGAAGGAAGGAAGAAAGAAAATTAAAAGAAAGGAAGGAAATAATCCAGCAGGGAAATTACAAACATTATAATTCAGTGTCTATAAATAATCAAGAGTTCAGGGGCCAGATGAAGGCACACTTGGTTAAGCACACACATCACAGTGCATAGGGGTTAAGATTAAAGCCCCTGATCACCACCTGCAGAGGGGTTCGCCAATAAATAATTATTTAATAATTAACTATAATTTACTTTTTATGGTATTTATTTTACTTTATTTTATTCGCTTTTTCTTTTTTTTTTTTTTAATTAAGTGCCACTAGTATCACTTCCAAGAGCTGGTAGTACAGTAGTGAAGACGAACTTCTGTTTTTTTGCAGTGAACAAGCTGTTGTAGGTAGACAGATAACACACAAAGTGTAGAATATAGTATGAGGGAAGAGAGAAAAGAAGAAAAGAAATTGAAGGAAAAGAAAAGAAAATTGAAGGGGCTAGGTGGTGGCGCACCTGGTTGAGCGCACATACTACAATGTGCAAGGACCCAAGTTTGAGCCCCTGGTCCCTACCTGTAGGGGGAAAACTTTGCAAGTGGTGGGATAAGGCTGCAGTTGTCTCTCTTTCTCTCTCCCTCTTTATCTCCCCCTACCCTCTCGATTTCTGACTGTCTCTATCCAATAAATAAAGATAATAAAAAAAATTAAAAAGAAAATTGATAAGAGGTAGAGTTGTGCAGGCACCAAGACCCAGCAATAACCATGGCATTAAATAAAAAAAGAAGAAGAATATTTTCATTGTCCTTGGTAGAAACAATCTATCACTCTGGGAGCAGTCAAATCTGATCAATTTAGAGGTGATCTCTTCGTCTTCAGAGAATGAATGTACATTTTGTTACCTATTCTTACAACAATTGCCAACCAAAAAATCCAGATCACAAGAGACAAAAATCAAAGAAATAACAATTAACAATTATTTTTCTGTCATTTTAAACCTAGTGTCATTATCAGTGATTCTACCAAGACAGACGCTTCTTTTTTTTTTCCCGGTGTGTTATAGTTTTCTCCAGCCAAATAAATATTTCTCAGATTCTTTGACTTGAAGCATAAGCATTTAGTGAGTTGTGTGAGATGCATAAACACAAAATTGATCAGTAAAGTTTAAATTAGTTTTAATTATAACATATTATCTTTTTTCCTGGTGCCACCTACACAAATATTATTTATTCAAAACTACATTATGCATGGGGTTAGTAGAGTAGCATGATGTTTTAAAAAATAAACCATGCTTTACTAGAAAACTACAGATGATTTGGTCTATTTGGATATGTATTTTGTTCCTCAAGCCTTTTGTTTGACCTATTTCAATTGCCGAGGCAAAATTAATAACTAATAAGAATTCCTTATGGTCCAAGGATGAGGTTCAGGATTAGTTTTTAATCCTTTAAAGTCCACCCTGCAATAAACTACAACAAAGAAGCTGGATTATACTTATTGCTCTGTTACTATCTATTGATTAAACCAAGAAATGAATAAAATATAGAAGTTCTGGGAAATGCATGTCTTTAAATTATTATCACTTCTAATAATTCATAATTAAAATAAAATATTGCAATGGTATGAAAGATTAACTACAACTGTAAAAAAGGAGTGTGGAAATCAATGTCAGGATTTTTTCTCAGGCTTTGAAGAAGGGACTCCAGTGAGGTAAGAGCTGATTTGGAATTATAACTATAGTACTTCTATCAATACAGTGCTCCAGTCCCAAAGGGCACACAGAAAATGTTCTTACTGATTGTTTCTACCCTTTACTTTACTCATTATCTCTCAGGCTTACCAAAATGCTCAACAAAGAAGCAAGCCTCACAGGGTTCATTTTCCAGATTTTTTCAATGTTTATTTATTTTTGTTTTTATCTTTGCATTTCACTTCATATATTTCCCAAAATCATTAGATCAAATCGAATTAATCTTCATATGACTCAAGGTTACTAGAGTGTGGTTTGAGGGCAGTGCTTTAGTAAGCATGATAGTCAACAAATATAATAATTATATTAAATTAATGTTATAATAAGGCTACAAAGGTAAAAACAGACAGGAAGCTACTTATGAAAATTTTGTGCATTTTTATTGAATAATATCCACTTTAAAAACATTTTATTTTGAGCTAAAAATACTTGATTTACCATTGTTGACTTGCTGAAAGATTTATATAACCACATAAATTGTAGTCATTCTGCAATCTCTGACAAGTTTCTTATATGAACCTGAACTTAACTGATTGACCTTAAGCAGGGTAACCCCAGCTGTGATGGAGACAGAGGAAAATGTGATGTGACATTGTCAGTTTTGGTAGTCTGAGAACAGTTTTCCTGGCCAGGGTTATACTGGTTAATTATTACATGAACTCTAGCTAACATTTTTTCCAAGAATGGACCTGAATGATTTTTTTTATTGTTGTTGTTTTAATATATGCACACTGTGTTGCACTATATGAGCAAAATACAATGATGCATCATCCCCATTGAAGTGTGTATTGCTAATTCCTGTCCTATAGCTTGAACTTTAATCACCTTTTAAAGGCTAGGGCTTCTTCGTTTCAAATATTTGCAGTCAGTTAAGCTGCTAAACTAGTCTGTGGTCAGAATAAAAGGAGGAGAGGATTAAATTACATTTAAAACTGTGGAACATTATAGATTTTTTTCCATCCTCACTGTTAACAGGACAATGCACAGACTTTTTTCTTCATATGACAGTGAAATTTTGAAATAATTGCAATTCTTTGTATGAGATGAACAAATAAGAGGTGCTAGACATTGCTCATATGCACAGGCACAAAAGACACTACATGATTGCAATATTCTTTCATGTAGAAAATATTTCATTTATACTCAATGTACACGAGCACCCTTAAGAATATCACAGAGTGTGAGAATGAAGGCTATTAAAAGATCAGCTCAATATCTTCTGGCTGAAAACTCACTGCTGTGTTGGCCTTGACACGACCTATAGAATTTTATGCTGGCAGGAAACCAACTTCAAAATTTGTTCTGCAGCAAATCATTGTGGCAATACACTTCCAGGAATTAAATCCTTTACATTACATGGCAGTGTTGCCAGAGAACGTGGAGGGTCTCTTCTGATAGGAACCATGAAGAAGGCTTTGGCAAGAAATTCAAAGCCATATGTTAGACCTGTCAAAAGTGATATGGATCTGCTTACAAAAACCTTGCTTAGTGGCTTTGCCAGGAACCCTGTGGCAGTGTCCTGCCGGAAAGCCATTGCATGTGTTATCACTGCCAGAAATTGATGTTGCCCTGGGATAATCTAACAGCACTAACAACTCAACCTCTGGGTTTCGACTGCCAGACTTTAACTATTAACAGAGCTGCAAGAGTATTATAGGGAAATAAGGCCTATTTGCCCTCTCTGGGGTAAGGGTGGGCAATCCTTTGGCTTCAAATACTTGAAGTTAATTAGCTCTTTGGAAAAGATTCCTGGCTGGGGTTATTCTGGTTATTTGTTTCCTTCTTCTTCTTCTTCTAGCGTTTGCTGTGCATGAACTCTAGCTAACATTTTTTTCCCAAGAATGGAGTTGAATGATTTTTTTAATAGAGGTTACATGGTCATATAAAAGCACAAGTCAAGATATATTGTCTGCAGAAGAACAGTTAGTATATTATAAACTATACACTATATAGCTTTAAGTGTTTGCTTTACAAAATCTAACGTGGTTATAACATTTCCAACGTTTGTGGCCCAAATCAAGTAGATTATAAACATATTCTGCAGTGTTTGAGTACTGCACAAATACACTGTGTTTTTCAAATTTCTTTACTGGCAGATTAATGTTTTACATTCGACAGTAAATACAATAGTTTGTACATGCATAATATTTCTCAGTTTTCCACATAACAATAAAACACTCACTAGGTCCTCTGTCATCCTTTTTGGACCTGTACTCTCCCCAACCCCCACCACAGAGTCTTTTACTTTGGTGCAATACACCAACTCCAGTTCAGATTCTACTTGTGTTTTCTCTTCTGATCTTCTTTTTCAACTTCTGCTGAGAGTGAGATCATCCCATATTCATCCTTCTATTTCTGACTTATTTCACTTAACATGATTTCTTCAGGCTCCAGCCAAGATCAGTTGAAAACGGTGAAGTCACCATTTTTAATAGCTGAGTAGCATTCCATTGTGTATACAGACTACAACTTGCTCAGTCACTCGTCTGTAAGACACTGCATTTTGAGAAGAAAATATTGTACTATCATGGTAAGTACTCCATATAAGTTCATGCATGTAACAGCATATATTTAGGATTAAAATGTTTGTTTTATTTTTTTAATCTTTTAATTATCTTTATTAATTTATTGAATAGAGACAGCCAGAAATTGAGAGGAAGAGGGAGATAGAAAGGAGGAGACACAGAGAGACACCTGCAGCACTGATTCACCACTTATGAAGCTTTCCCCTGTAGGTGGGGACTAAGGGTTTGAACCCAGGTCCCTGTGCACTGTAACATGTACGCCCAACCAGGTGTGCCACCACCCAGCTCCCTTTGTTTTCTTTTTTTAAATTTTTATATTGTGACACTAGGGTTTTCACTAGCACATGACACCTGCATGACTTCATGGTTCCCAGTGGGGGGGAAAAAATTCCCAAGGTCATTGCTAGAACTTAGTGTCAGCACAATGACTTCAAGAATTTCACCAACTTTTTTTTTCTGCTAGAAACAGGAAGGGAGAGAAAACAAAAAGGAGAGACACCTTGACACCATTTCACTATTTCACTGCTTATGAAGTATACCAGTCTGCCACCCCTCACCGCAGGGGTTGGAGCCAAGATCTTGAACTGGATCCTTGTGATTGAAACCAGATCCCAGTGCATTGTAACATCAGAGTTCTATCTGCTATGCACCGTGTACCCCTGAGGATATATATATATACCATAGCACTGCTCTACTGCTGGTTAAGCTTGTCCTTTGAATGGTATTCTTCGTGGTGGCCAGAGGGTTGAACTTGGCGCCTGTGCATGGCAAAATGTGTACTCTATCAGATAAGCTACTTCCTAAGTGCCTGGAATTCATAGGTTTTCAGAAAAGACATTTAACACCTTAACAAATGAGCATACTTACCAAGGTTGTGGAAAATTTTACTACACACAGCATAGTTTAAATGACATTGTTAGTTTTTGAACTATGATTGCTCCACAAACATTAAAAATATAAGTATAGGAAAATTACAATTTTCTTGTATTTTTCCATAAACCTTCTTACATTTTATTAAATATTACTTTTCCATAGAATGGACATTGGAAAAAGAGAAAAAAAAAACAAATAATAAAAACTTAGGAAGCATCTAGTCAAAGGATATCAAACCAATCATCATAACCTTATGTTCTCATAATTAGATATGGCTAATAACTCACAGACTTAACTTGTTTGTTTGTTTGTTTATTTGTTTTACTATCTTTGCCACTAGGGTTATTGCTGGAGCTCAGTGACTGCGCAATGAACACACCATTCCTGGTGCCCCACGCTTTTAAATTTTTATTTTATTTCTTTCATTTGTGAGGTCAGAAAGTAATTGGAGATGAGTGGGGAGAGGAAGAGAGGCACCAGCTGCACTGTTTCAGCATTCCTGCAGCTTCCCCCACCCCACCATAGGTGGAGACCAGGGACTTAAACCCAGATTCTTTCGCATAGTGAACACATCCTCTCAACCGGTGAGCCACCGTCTGGCTCCTTACAAACATGATTTAATCATTCATTTATCACCATTCATGGAAACATTTAGGTCCCTCTTTGCAGAGAAATGGCTCTGCATATTTTTCACAAAATGGTCTCTTATGACTTCATCAGAATGAACTGGTTAATAACTGGAGAGAGTTTACATCAGAGTCAGTGTCACCAATGTAAGACATTAAAGTAATAGATAATTTGGTATTCTGCAACATCGGTATTAGCTAATAATTTGAAAGAGTGATTTGAATATTCTTTAATATTAACATCCATGTATACTTCCCCATCCCAGCTGTATTTATAATAGGTGGAGTTAACGTACATCACTGTAATTTAAAGTTATATCACATCGTGATTTATCTTGTGTATGTTATAAAATAATCATTGTAATGTTAGTTTATCCAAGTATTTCACATATCTAGTTCATTATTAAATGTAAGATCATCTTATTTTTCAAATAAGATGATATTTCTTCAAAAATTTACATAGAATTTGGCAAAAATTAGCATACATTTTAATTTTTATTAGTGATTTAATATTGATTTACAATATTTTAAAGGGTATAACTTGTAAGAGGGGTGTAATTCTATATAGTTCCCGCCACCAGAGTTCTGTGTCGCATCCCCTCCATTTGATACTCCGTATTTTTTAATTTTTTAAAATATTTATTTATTTCCTTTTGATGCCCTTGTTGTTTTGTTATAGTTACTACTATTGTTGTTATTGATGTTGTCATTGTTGGATAGGACAGAGAGAAATGGAGAGGAGATGAGAAGACAGAGAGGGGGAGAGAAAAATAGACACCTGCAGATATGCTTCACCGCCTGGGAAGGGATTCACCTGCAGGTGGGGAGCTGGGTGCTCAAACCAGGATCCTTACACTGGTTCTTGTGCTTTGTGCCACACACGCTTAACCCACTGCGCTGCTGCCAAACTCCCCACACTCCACACTTTTTTTTTTTTAACTTTCTATCAATATGGACCAAATTCTTTTTTAGCTGCAGAAGGTGGGAGTTTTGACTTCTGCAATTGCTTCTCTGGACATTGGCATTATCAGGTCAATCCATGCCCCCAGCTTGTTTCTATCTTTCCCAAGTTGGATAAGGCTCTGGGGAGGTGAGGTTTCAAGACAAATTGGTGAGGTTATCTACCCACAGAAGTCAGGATGGAGTCATAGTAGCATCTGGAAATGGTGCGTGAAATGCAGTAATATGGAAATCAGGATAAATATTTAATAAACAGAAACCATTAAGTAGGACTAAAGCAGATGAAAGTGGGGACCGTATGGTATAAAGATGCTAGGAAGTCTATTTTAGAAATATTTCTAGGGGCCTATGTCTTACTAATAATTGCTTGATCATGATAGCATACTTGAGTGTGAACCAGAAATATTGTTTGGAAGATTGTGTCAGAATTGAGGGAAGAGCTAGAAAGCAGGATTATGTCAGAGAGTTGCTTGAAAACCTGAAGAAGATATATAAATATGATTAATTGTTTACCACAGTGATCTAACCCAGGCATCATATCCATTCATATTTACCTCAGGAGCTTGTACAACCCGTGCAGCACAATATGGTATGGAGGCACTGTTAGAACTGGTTTAGTTTAGGCTCACAGAGACAGTATCAGAGAAAAAACATCAAGAAATACATGCACAAGTTCAAGGAATATGAGAAATACAGATCTTAAGGAGAATGGGAAGAGTTCCTTGTAGTTTTAGAAAGAATTTAAAATAGCAACAGTTAATTATATTATAACCATATAAGTTGGGAGCTTGTTTTTCTTTGTAAATCCAATGGTTAGGGTTTACCATGATATATTTGACCTCACTATCCCTTATGACATTTAAGGATATCTACTAATAACAGCATCTTAGATACTGACAGGGTCAAATATTTTTTACCTATGCACATATTTCTTATCTGGAAGAATATTGTAATAATTTTTAAATTTTGCAAAATAATAATATCAAGATGGGGGGGGCGGTATCACAATGGGTTAAGCGCACATGGCACGAAGCGCAAGGACCAGCACAAGGATCCGGGTTTGAGCCCTGGTTTCCCACCTTCATGGGGGTCTCTTCACAGGTCTTCAGGTATCTATCTTTCCCTCCCCCTGTCTGTTTTCCTCTCCTCTCTCTAGTTCTCTCTGTCCTATCCAACAACAAGGGAAACAAAAGGGAAAAAATAGCCTCCAGGAGCAGTGGATTTTTAGTTCAGGCACTGAGCACCAGTGACAACCCTGGAGGCAAAAAAAAAAAAGATTTTGACTTGAATCACAATCTATATGTCTGTCCACAGTCATGTATGTTTTATATTTCTTGCTATTTTTCTTTTTAGGATACTTCTCCTTTATACTAAACTATTATATAGACATCTATTATTACTGTGTGCGTTACCTTTTAAGCATTGTTATCAGCAATTACACAGTAGGGCTACAGCGGCTAAATATTAAAATATATGAATTTTTTTATATTGCTATATACTTCAAAAAAGTTTATATAGTGCAACCCACTCTCCATTTCTTTTATCTTTCTCCAGTAAAAACATCTCTTCCCTTAAAAGTTAGTATCTATCTTCTTTTCTGCTAGTAGCCTCTAGCTTCAGATGTGTGCTTTCACATTTAATCTATTGTTCTTTTATCCCTAGAGCCATTTTATCTCTCGACAAGAAGTCACAGGAAAAAAAAAATTGTTACTCCTTTGAACACTGGATTTTAAAATTAGATAAACCATTATTAACACTACCTCACAGCTTGAGACTAGGTAGAGTGTTACCATATTTAACAGATGGGTGTAAGTTAGTTCAAGACCTTAGGAACAGGTCTCAAAAATGTTGAAAAATGTCAGATACATAATTTAGACTCCAAGTTTATTGATTTTTTTAAAGTTTTTTCAAAAAATATTTATTTATTTTCCCTTTTTTGTTGCCCTTGTTTTTTTATTGTTGTTGTAGTTATTGTTGTTATTGATGTCTTCGTTGTTAAGACAGAGAGAAATCGAGAGAGGAGGGGAAAACGGGGCGGGGGGAGAAAGACAGACACCTGCACACCTTCTTCATCACCTGTGAAGTGACTTCCTTGCAGGTGGAGAGCCGGGGGCTTGAACCGGGATCCTTACGCCAGTCCTTGCACTTTACGCCGTGTGCTCAACCCACTGCGTTACCACCGAACTCCCCCAAGTTTATTGTTTTAATAGAAACTCCTATATACTACTGGGATGTAATAGTGTAGCCAAATAATAACAAAAAAAAACTAATATAGAATAGGTGCACATAACATTCCTAGGAATAGTTTCCTTTCTGTTTTCTATAGTATATAACTTATAGAGAGGCAATTAGACTTACAAGTAGTGTAAAACTCTAACAATTCCAAGACCCATATTGTTGGAAACTGATTGATTCCATTTTGTTTTTGTTATTTGTGATTATAATGAGCGACAAGATTGTAAGATTGTTGCAAGGTATAGTTCCACACCACACCCACCACCAACATTCTATGCCACCACCCTCGCAGTGTTAATCACCATAGTTCTCACAAAATCTTAGATAGTTTTCTTGCTTCTGTGCTTTTTTTTCTTTTTGCTTTTTTAAGTTTTTTTTTTTTTTTGTTTGTTTTTTTTATTAATGAGACAGATAGGACATAGGAGAGAGAGAGAGAAAGAACCAGACATCACTCTGGTACATGTGCTACTGGGGACTGAACTCAGGACCTCATGCCTGAGAATCTAGTACCTTAGCGACTGAGCCATTTCCTGGACAACTGATTGCTTGCCTTCCTTCCTTCCTTCCTTCCTTCCTTCCTTCCTTCCTTCCTTCCTTCCTTCCTTCCTTCCTTTCTTTCTTCCTTTCTTTTTGCAAGATTATGTATATCAGTTCTCTGGATTCCACACATGAGTGAAACTGATAGTTGTCTTTCATCTCTTTACTTATTTTGCTAAGCATAATCACCTCCAGTTCCATCTGCTTTGTCCAAAAAGACACAATATTGTCTTTTTTGACTGCATAGCAGTATTCCATGGAGTATATATTCCATAATTTCTTCAGCCAGTCATCTACTACTGAGCATTCAGACTGCTTCACTCTTTGGCCACTGTGAATAATATAGCTGTGAATATAGGGATATGTCCTTTTGATGAGAGTTTGTGTGTCTTTCATATAATGCCCAAGAGTGCTATTGCTGGCTCATATAGTAATTTCATTTTTATTTATTTAAGGATCCTTCATACTGTCTTTCAGTGGAGATTTTGCATTTGTATTCCATTTGCATTCACACTAGCAGTTTAGAAGAGACCTTTTTTCTCTACAGCCTCACCAACATCTGTCTTTTCCTGTTCTGTTGATAGTAACCATTCTCACAGATGTAAACTGGAATCACAGTGTAGTTTTTATTTTCATTTCTCTAATGAATGATAAGTGAAATGGAGTATTTCTTCATATGTTGTGGGCCATGTGTAGTTGTTATTTGGAAAACTGCATGTTTAGTTTTTTGCCCACTTTTTTAATGCATTATTGTTTTTGTTGTTTAATTTTTGTTGCACTGAATCAGTTCTTTATAAATATTAGTTTCAATTATTCATCTGATGTGTGATATACAAATATATTTTCCCAGTTGCCTGGTTATCCTTGGATAGTTTGTTTCTGGATCTTAAAAAAAAACAAAACTTTTTGATATAGTCACATTTATTTACTCCTGTTTTCATTTTACATGTATATTGACTTGTGTCCCGAAGTATGTTTTTTTTATTTTTTATTTATAAAATGGAAATATTGACAAGACCATAGGATAAGAGAGGTACAATTCCACACAATTCTCACCACCAGACTCAATATCTATCCCCTCCCTTGAAAGCTTTTCTATTCTTTATCTCTTTGGGAGTATGGACCAAGGATCATTATGGGGTGCAGAAGGTGGAAGGTCTGGCTTCTGTAATTGCTTCCCCACTGAATATCGGTGTTGGAAGGTTGATCCATACTCCCAGCCTGTCTCTCTCTTTCCCTAGTGGTGCAGGGATCTGGGGAGGTTGGGCTCCACGACACATGGTTGGGTTGTCTGCCCAGGGAAGTCACGTTGGCATCATGGTAGCATCTGGAACCTAGTGGCTGAAAAAGAGTTAAGATATAAAGCAGACTCCTGCGATGAATATGAGCTCCAGATCAAATCAATGGGGTATAGAGTTAATAATATTTATATACTTTCCTCATATTTGGGAGTTATTCTCTTCCCTGATAGAGCTGTCTGATCCTTTTTCCAACTATAACAACATTTCCCCAGATAATAATCTGGGTCCACCTGTGTATTAGATGTCAGGCTCAGGCAAAAACTAGCAGTCATGGGCCCCTTGAAATATACCTAAAGTAGACCTACTAACTTTCTCCAAAACGGAGACCCCAAATCTTCATTTGTTATATTCCTGCCTTTAGTTTTATGATTAGTCAATGATTTGTTCTGCTTTATATCTTAACTCCAAATATGTTTTTGATGTTAAGATCCTGCAATGTTTCAAAGATGCTTTCTTCTAGATAATTTAGAATTTCTGGTCTTGTTAGATGATGATCTAGTGTTATATTTTTCTATATGTAGCTGTACAAATCTGCTTCACCACTGCCGGAATAGCCTGAGGGTGTTTCTTCCTGGGCACATGTTCTCTGGGTTGGAGAGAACTCTGCTGGAGCCAACCTAGGCTACTGCCTACTCAGCAACGACGCGGGAGAGGAACCAGGAACTCTGAGCAGGAACACAATATATCCTGCTGGCTTTATTCATCTGCATTTATACTTTCCAGGAAGAAAGTGATAGGGTGGAAAAAGGAAGTATGTAAAATAAGGGGGCAGAGTGGAAAAAGAACTCGAACCAGTGGGGATTAAACTGATGGGGATTAAACCAGGACTGGTCTCAAACAAAAGAATGATTATGTAAATAGACCACAGCATTAAGCAATGCAGGGGAACCTGGCGTGATGGATAGAAACAGAAGTAGAATTTGCAAAAGGAGAAATGATGACCAACACACCACTTATGAAGTGACCTCTCCCTCCTGTCGGTGGGGAGCCAGGGATTCAAACCAGGATCCTTCAGCAGGTCCTTGTGTTACAATCTCTGCACTTAACTCGGTATGCTGCCACCTGGCCCATTATAATCATGTCTTTTTATCTTTATTATGTTTTCTGTTTTTTTAATTTTTTTATATTTTTAAATTTTCACTTTTGTTGCCAATGTTGTTTTTTATTATTGTTGTAGTTATTATTGTTGTTGCTATTGATATTGTCATTGTTAGAACAGAGAGAAATGGAGAAAGGAGGAAAAGACAGAGAGGGGAGAGAAAGATAAACACCTGCAGACCTGCTTCACTGCCTGTGAAGCGAACCCCCTGCAGGTGGGGAGCCAGGGGATCGAACCAGGATTCTTACGCCAGTCCTTGCACTTTGTGCCACTTGTGCTTAACCTGCTGCGCTACCACCTGACTCCCCTATCTTTCTTTTGTTTGACATGGTTGATACACTGATTTTCAAATATTAAACCATCTTGGCTTGCCAGGGTTGAAAACCATTTGGTCTTGGTGATTTATTCTCCTGATATGTTGCTGGATGATAATTTGCCAAAGTTTTGTTGAAAACCTTTGCATCACTTTTCATCAACGATATAGGTGTATGGATTTCTATTTAAGTAGAGCCTTTTCTTTTTCAGCCTTTTCTGCTTTAGGGGTTAATGAGATGATAGTTTCCTAGAATGCCTTTGTAAATGGTTTCCCTTCTTCAGTTTTGTGGAAGAGTTTAAGTTGTTGTATTGCAGGTTTTGAAAATCAAGTGATTTGGTTTTGTTTTGTGCCAAGATCTGTTTATATTTCTATGTGTGACAAAACAAAACCTTAATCTTACAGAATTACTATTTCAAGGGTAGATCATAATTATACAAATGTATAAATGTTTTAGATAAACACAGTGCCTCAGGCAAAGCAAAGCAATGAGAGAGTGACGGAGTGTCACTAATTTTCATAAAAGGCTTTAAGATCTCTGTAAGGAAGTGACCTTTAAAGTAAATACTAAGAAGACAATAGTGATAAAAGTGCTTCTAGAAAATGTAAAAAAAAAAAAAAAAAGAGTTGGAGTCAGGCAGTGTTGGACCAGATTAAGTGCACATAGTACAAGCAAAAGGACCCTCAAAAGGATGCTGGTTCTAGCCCCTGGCTCCCCACCTGCAGGGGTTTGCTTTACAAGCAGTAAATCATGTTTGCAGGTGTCTGTCTTTCTCTCCCCCTCCTTTCTCAATTTCTCTTTGTCCTGTCAAAAAAAAAAAGAAAAGAAAAGAAAAGAAAAGAAAAGAAAAGAAAAGAAAAGAAAAGAAAAGAAAACATGGCCACAGGAACAGTGGATGCATAGTGCAGGCACCAAGCCCCAGAAATAACCCTGGAGACAAGAGAGAGAGAGAGAGAGAGAGAGAGAGAGAGAGAGAGAAGAAAAGGAAAGGAAAGAAATGAAGGAAAGAAGAAGAGTCTAAGGTAGATTATAGACAGATCTTAAACTCTAAAATAAAATTTTTGTCTTTGTGGAGCATAGTAAACAAGATGCAATTGACAGACAATCCTGCAGATAGGCCCAGGAAGCTGTTCTATAATGCAGAATACAATTTATATGCAAGCTTCCCTAAAAAATCTCTTGCCTTAACAATTACAGTGTCCTATTGTTTATCCACTAAGTAGTATATGCTCAATAAATGTGACTTCATATAAGCATAAATAATACTTTTTTTTTTCATTTTAGTTGGCTACAGCCTCCAACTTGTAGCCTGATTCCACTGCTCCTGACAATTTTTTTTCTTTTTATTTCCTTTTGATTTCAGACCAAGAGTAAGAGGGAGATATATAGAGAGAGACAGACACATGGCCATCACACTGCTCCACATATACCTGTGCTTCCCCAGTTACTGTGCATGGAACCCCTCTGAGATTCTAGGGTGTGATCCCAAGTCCTTGTGATGACACCATCACAGTTTAAGGGCTCCTTTTCAGCGTCAGAATACTTACACTTTAGCTTTTGTTTTCAAGGATAAACATACATAAAAGTAAAACTAAAAGTCAAGCATGAGTATTATTTTCTCTGTATAGAAAAAAAAGGTTTAGAAGCTGACTCTTTTTCTCTTTTATTTTCTCACAAACTCTAGAAAATGAAATATAATTAACTCTCAATAAGAGTTTTCCATTTGGCGAAAGGAAAACATTGACAAATAAAATTAAATTTTCCTTAAAAATTAATTGTTTCATAAAGGAAATCCTAAACATTATGGAGTGTCCCTATTTCCAAGAATAATGAGTCACATTTTTATTCTGTTAAAAGCTATTGAACAATGGTAGTGCTTTGAAATTTCAAGAACATCATTTGCATTCAATTTATGACTTTTTTTTTCCTTACCCTGTTCCTATTATGGATTTTTTTTTTCCTCTGACCTTCCCAAAGTATGAACCACTTTATGTGCTATTTATATATGTCTTCCTTCTTATTCTCACTAAGGGGTAATTTCATTATAAATGTCATCACCACTCCCATCTGATTTGATTCTGTGGTGGGTATGGTAATCAGTTATAACATCAAAATTGTCAGTTTTATTTATTTATTTTTAATTTACTGTGGTTTATTCATTTCTCTCTCTGTCTCTGTCTAAAAAAAGGCATCCCAGTATGGTGAAAATATGGAGATGACCCTCTACCCCAAAAAACAACAAAACAAAAAAAGGATTTAGACAAAATTTAAAGAACAAAATGGATAGTGACCATATTAGAGACAACTGACTTGATTTGAGGTTTTTTTTTTTTTTTTCTTTCCACCAGGGTTATCACTGGAACTTGGTGCCAGCATTATAAATCCAAAATTCCCAGTGGTTATTTTTCCTACTTATGTTTTTTTTTCTTCTATTTTATTTGATAGGACAGAGAGAAATTGAGAGTGAAGAGGGAACAGAGGGAGAGAGAAAGAGAAACACTTGTAGACAAGCTGTACTTCCTGTGAAGTGTCATCTGGGACAAAGCCTGAGTCAGTTCTGACTGACCTGTCAGTGACTGTGTTGTGGTGGTTATGAAACATTACCTCAGGGAGCCTGGTGGTAGCACAGCGGGTTAAGTGCAGGTGGCGCAAAGCTCAAGGACCTTCATAAGGATCCTGGTTCGAGCCCCTGGCTCCCCACCTGCAGGGGAGTCACTTCACAAGCAGTGAAGCAGGTCTGGAGGTGTATATCTTTCTCTCCCCCTCTCTGTTTTCCCCTCCTTTTTCCATTTCTCTCTGTCCTATCCAACAGTGACATCAATAAAAACAACAATAATAACTATAATAAGAGAAACAAATGGGGAAATAAATAAATATAAAAAAAGAAACATTGCCTCTGATTCTCTGAATCATCCACTTACATATAGGCAATATGCTACATACTTTAAAGCATCTTACTGCAAGAAAAATAAAGTTGACATTATTTCCATTTACAGAAGGAAGAATTGGAGCTCAAAGACATTAAATGACTTGCCCAAGATGACATTTTCAGTAACTGACTAGGCTAAAATTAATCCAGAACTATCTGATTCTAGAACATTAAACTTGGGGCCTGGTGGTGGTGCATCTGGTTGGGTTACAGTACACAAGAACCCAGGTTAGAGTCTCCAGTCACCACCTGCAGGGAGAAAGCTTTGAGCGTGAAGCAGTGCTAGAGCTCTCTCTCTCTCCTCTCTCTCTCTCTGTCTCTCATTCTCCCTCTCTCTCTCTTTCTCTCTCTCTCTCTCTCTCTCTCTCTCTCTCTCTCTCTCTCTCACCTCTCCTCTCTCCTCCAGGGCTTTACCAGCCTGGGATGATTTTTCCAGTTAGAAAGAGCAAGCCAGAGTGACAGAAAGAGGTAATGAAACCATAGCACCAATGTTATCTTCATTACACTGAGGTCTCCTATCAGGTATTTTGACAACCAACATGTATTTTATTCCTTCCCTCATGTGTTTTCTTTTTTATTATTATGATTAGTTATTGAATAGAGACAGAGAGACATTGAGAGATAAGGGGGAGATAGAGAGACAGAGAGACGCCTGCAGACCTGCTTCACCGCCTATGAAGTGATTCCCCTGCAGGTGCGGAGCCAGGGGATTGAACTGGGATCCTAACCCATCCTTGCACTTTGCCTCCATATGGGCTTAACCCTCTGTGCTACTGCCTAACGCCCTCCCTCATGTGTTTTTCATGTGTGAATGAGATCCACATATACTGATGTTGAAAGGACATTTCTTTTATTTTTTTTTCCTTCCATTTTACTCATTATTGAATTAAATGGGCTTCATGACCTTGAATGACTTGTGATTTTGACTGTATACTGGCAGAACTGGGAAAAAGAAAGAAGTATTAATGCCCCAGTGCCAGAGTAGATAACCTGACATTGGATGCTTTCTCCTGCTGCCTACATGTTTTGCTCACAGCATGAGTTAAGTAATTGTACTATATAAGAAATATCACTGTTCTTGAAGTATAGAAACTTTATTAACAACAGATTTACTGTTGAACAACAAAAGCTTTAGGTTACAAATAATATTGTTTTTTACAGTTCCTTCTAGGGATAGCCTTTTTGTTTGGTAAATCCTTGAGATTAAATCTTTGTCATTCTCTGTCCCCCATAGAAACTGAGAATACAGTCTCCTTTGAAACAAAAAGGTAAAGAAAGAATTTGAGTTTTGAGAGCTATAAAAATACTCTGAGCTCGAGATGGGAATCAGTGATCTTCAGAAGCAGCAACACTGTAGACTCCCATTTTGGTGCTGGTGGTGTCACCTTAGCATATTCCTGGACATTAACCATGTACATATATTCTGTGTGCTGGTACCAGTGCTACATAGAACATCCAACATTTGAGGGAGCTGGGATGTAGCACAGTGGATTAAGTGCAGGTGGCACAAAGCGTAAGGACCCTCAAGGATCCCGGTTCGAGCCTCCAGCTCTTCACCTGCAGGGAAGTGGCTTCACAGGTGGTGAAGCAGGTCTGCAGGTGTCTATCTTTCTCTCCCCCTCTCTGTCTTCCCATCCTCTCTCCATTTCTCTCTGTCCTATCTAGCAACAACAACATCAATAACAACAATAACAGCAACAGTAAAACAAGGGCAACAAACAGGAATAAATAAATAAATAAATAAGTATTTTTAAAAAGGACTTCCAGAATTCATTAATAGTGGCAGTGGTTAAGTCTCATGGTTTAGAAGCACCATTAATTTTATAAACTTTCCATTTATAATCTAAAGGATGCTTGGTATTTTTATATGTGAACACACTTTCAATAAAATCCATGACTGTTGTACTTTTTTTTTTACTAACAACTAAAACCTCTAGAGAGTGTGTCAGATTCCTTACCCCTTATTAGATAATTTTAGTGTAGTTGTGGCAACTTGATTTCATTATATTTATTTATTGGATAGAGACCACCAGAAATTGAGAGGGAAATATATGAGACAGAGAGAGAGAGAGAGAGAAAGAGAGAGAGAAAGTGAGTTGAGGGGGAGACAGAGAGACATCTGCAGTGCTGCTTCACCACTCCAATAGCTTTCCCCCTGCTATTGTAACATTGTAACATGTGCACCCAACCAGATGCACCACCACCAGGCCCCTTACAACTTGATTTCATATTAAATATAGACTGGAGAGGCTATGAGTTGCATTTTCTCACTTTCATACATTATTGTCATAAACAGGGCTTTGAGTTCCTGGAGAACTTTTTAAAGTGAGACAGAGATAGAAGTGAGAAAGCTAAAGATATCACAGTGATGAAGCTTCCTACAGTGCAGTGGGGTGGGGCTGGGCTGGAACCTGGGTCATGTAAATGGTAAAAGACTCACTAATCAGGTGAGCTATTATGCCAGTCTCTCACTTTGAATTTTTGATTGGAATTCTAAATAAATCACTAATGGCTTCTCAAAAGAATTTATCAGAAGGATCCATCTAAGTTTTTTTTAATTCTTCTTTTTTATTAGTGATTTAATATTGATTTACAAAATTACAAGGTAAGAGGGCTATAATTCCACACAGTTCCCACCTAGTCCCTTCATTACAAGCTACTACAGCTCTCCCAAAGTTGAAGATTAGGGTTGGCTATTATTCCAATAACTGTCTGTCTATATTTGTATCTATTTGCCTATTTTTTAAGGTCCCATCTTCTCTTCCTTTCCAAGTCAGACATATATCAATTACAATATCCAAATGCCCTTCCCTTTTTCCTCCCCTCTCTTCAGTTGCTGATGGAGTTGCAAGTCAGATCCCTCTGGTCATCTTCCCCCTACCATTTCTCTCCCCGATTGAGAGTGTGAATCAAAATTATTTTGGGGAGTTCTGGTTTCTGTCATTGCTTTTCCACTGGACATGGATATTGGCAGGTCAATCCAAACCCCCAGCCTGTTTCTATCCTCCATTAGTCGGGATTGGACGCTGGAGCAATCAGGTTCAAAGACACACTGGGGAGGTTGTTGCCCAAGGAAGTCAGGATGGAATCATGATAGTATCTACAACTTTGTGGCTGAAAGGTGGTAACACATAAAGCAGGATGAAATGATTAATTAATAGGAAGCAAAACGTAGAAGTAGAGCAGATGAGATTAGGGATTCAGGGTGGTAAGAAACTAGGAAGTCCATTTTAAGCATGTTCCTAGGTGGCTATTTGCTTGAATTTGATAACTAGCATGGAGTTGGACAAAAATAATTGTCTAAAAGATGGTGTCAGAATAGAGAAAAAAGGCTAGAAAGTTGGGTTAGGGCAGAGGGTATCTCCCATTCTTGAAAATAAAATCCATGAGTAAAAATAACTGTTTATACCATCCACTTGATCCAGGGCTCATATATGTATATTTATATTTAGCACAACAACTTCTTAGTTCCTTTTGGCCTGATCTCACAGTTCATGGCCTCAGCTGAGAACATTGCAAGCTGCACTCATTTCAGGACTAGTCTTCCTAGACTAACAGGGCAGGATGACCTAGCCTCCCTTTGGAGAGTGTGGTAGTCCCTGCTACTGCTGCTTTATGGTTAAGGGCAAGGTCCTCAGAAGGCCAGCAAAATCTCATCTAAAGTTTAAAAGTCAGTTCTGAGTAA
The DNA here is from genome assembly GCF_950295315.1 of Erinaceus europaeus. Taxonomy (NCBI): domain Eukaryota; kingdom Metazoa; phylum Chordata; class Mammalia; order Eulipotyphla; family Erinaceidae; genus Erinaceus; species Erinaceus europaeus. The sequence goes on along the minus strand of NC_080164.1, from coordinate 78,232,439 downwards.
CAGAAGCCAGTACTAAATGTTGCCTTATTCTATTTCCTCAAAATGCTATAAATATTTAAGGATATTTCATCTTAATTTGTATTCCCTAGTTTAGTTTCAAATAGTAGGCTATTGGAAACAATCTTTAGCCCTACATAGTTGAAACCTGCAGTTCCAATGAAACTCATTTTTAGTATGTACAGTGGAAATTTCCAATTAATGAGATTTAAGAATCTGAGCTTCTATCTCTTTCCCTTAATAGATCTCACAATACTTTTTAAAGGTTAGCCCATCACTGCTTGAGGGATCCATGTTTCAGGTCTATTGTCATCTCATTATTCAAGTAGGTTTTACCAAATCCAGTCTCATTATGAGTTCCAAAATATTACGCTGTCTTAAACTCTTTCTCTAACATCTGCGATGCTGTACTTGTTCACCTAAAAAGACTTGCACTTCATGAAGGAGTGTGTTAATCTTCCTGCTTAGTATTTTATAAAAGTCAATGTTAATTTCTATGAACCTTTATTTTAATGTTGTTTATTTCCAGCAATTTGCATCCATAGTGATGACCGGGATACAAAATTCTTCTTCTATTATCATCTCTGGATAGAGACAGAGAGACAAAGGGAAGAAAGTGAAAGAGACCACAGCACCAAAACTTCCTAGGCTACAAACATGGCTAAGAAGCACACTATCCTAAGGAGATATTTAGCTGATTCTGGCCACCGAATTCTACACTACTCTTTCTTTGTATCAGCATTCTTTTTATTAGAAAACAATTGTTATTTGTCACCAAGGTATATACATCATTTCAAAAAAGAACCATCTCATTTTTAACTTTAGCACTATAGCACTTTCAGTAGTGTCATATGAAAATTATTTTTAATGTATTTCTCTGAGGAAAAGTGACTGATTTATTTTATGCTCCAAAAAAAAAAATTACCTGGAATCTGCCTGTTTTATTAACAGAAGTAGGAAGATCATTTTTGTGAATGCTTAATATAAAACCACTCCATTTCTTAAATGACTTTTGTTATTGGTTTTTATTTAAAAAAAATACTTATTTAAAAGAGCTAAATTTTATAAAAGTGCAAATAAGCAAGTAGAAGAAAATAAAAAAAACTTCTCCAATCCTGAGCAATAGCAAGAGGGAACATATTGGTGTTTACTCATTTAGATTGTCTCGCTCCTACAGCTAGTCATAGATATATTAAAATATTCAGCAATTTTTAAGTGCTTAAGACGTCTTCTCAATATAGTAGTACATAAAGAGGTATAAAAATAGCTTTAGATGGTGCATAATCTAATCGAGACATAAAAACAAACATCCCAGTGCATGTTAACAACATGTACATTCAAACCTTTGTCATAAAGCATTTAAAGCACTGTATTCTTAAACTTGAAATGATAAAGACTGGAAAGACAGCATAATGGTTATGCCAAAGACTCTAATGCCTGAGCCTCCAAGCTCCCAGGTTCAATTCCCAGCACCACCATAAGCCAGAGCTGAGCAGAGCTCTGGTCTTGCTCTATGTGTCTTTCTTTCTGCATCTCTGTCATGAAAATTTAAAATATATATATATTAAAATTGAAGTGATTTATAAGTAACATATAATCAGTCATTTAAAACTACACAATTCATTGGTCCTTAGTATATCAATATTAATGTCCAACAGCCATCTCTGACTGTTCAATATTTTTATTCTATCTTAAAAGAAAAATCTATCAATAAGTAAGTTTCTATTCACTAAGTTTTATACCCATAACAGCAATTTAGTCTCATAATCATCATTTCTCCCAATAAGGTGATATAAATTTAAAATTGCAAATGAAATTAAAGAAGATGACTTTTTCAACAAAATAAAATTATTATTTCACTTGCTTCAGGTTTCTGTGCTTAATAATGATGATGATAATGATTTAACTATTAACCTTACTGAGAACACTTTGAAAACCTTCAAGGAAGAGCTAATACCTCTACTTTTCGAAATATACTATATATAATAAATATAATATGTAACATGTAATATTATATATATATATATATATATATATATATATATATGACACAGGGACACTCCCTACTTTTCATTAAGCCAATGTCACCCTGATAATAGAAACAGACAGAGATCCAGCCATAAAAGAAAACTACAAACAAATTTCTCTGATGGAATATTGATGCTGAGACCCTAAACAGAATCCTAGCCACCTGAATAGAGCTATACATAAAAAATAAATAAAAATTAAAAAAAAACTTATACATCATGACCAAGTGGGATTTATTGCAGAGGTGAAAAGCTGACTCAATGTACGTAAGCAAATAAATGCTATACACTATATCAAGAAAATGAAATCCAAAAATCACATGATGAGAGTTGTGTGGTAGCGCAGCAGATTAAGTGCATGTGGCCTGAAGCACAGGGACCAGCATAAGGATCCCGGTTTGAGTCCCAGGATACCCACCTGCAGGAGAGTCGCTTCACAAGCGGTGAAGCAGGTCTGCAGGTGTCTTTGTCTCCCTCTTTCTTTCTTACCCTCCTGCCTCCATTTCTCTCTGTCCTATCCAACAACAACATCAGTAACAACAGCAATAATAACTACAACAACAATGAAAAACAACAGGGGAAACAAAAGGGAAAATAAATAAAATAAATATAAAAAATAAATAAAAATCACATGGTTATCTTAATAGATGCAGAGAAATCCTTCCAAAAGACCCAACAGCCCTTTCTTATCAACATATTAAAAAAAAAAAGGAGACTGAGGGAAAACTTCTTAAACTAGTAAAATCTATCCACAGTAGTCTAATAGTTAACACCAGACTTAATGGAACGAAATTGAAAGTTTTCCTTCCTTTTTAATTTTGTCTCCCAGGTTATTCCAGGTGTTTGGCACTACAAATCCACTACTGCTAGCAGGCAACATTTTTTCCTCATTTTTATTGGATAGGAAGAGAAATTGAGGGAGGAGTGGGAGATAGAGAGGGAATAAGATAAACACCACCAGACCTGCTTCACTGTGTGTGAAGTGTCCTCCCTGCAGATGGGGATCAGAGGCTGGAACTCCTATTCTTTTGTGGGTCCTTGTGCTCTTAACTGGGTGTGCCACCACCCAGACCGAACAGTTTCCTATGGTTAGTTACAGTGCTGTAAATTGTCTCCACTACTATTCAACAATTCAACATAGTCTTGGAAATCCTAGCTATGACAATTTGAGAAGAAAAATAGGTTAAAGAGATAAAGACTGGAAGAGAAGAAGTCAAACTATCACTATTCATAGATGATAGTACGTTATTAAACAATTTATTCTGCTTTATATCTTATTGCTTTTTAGCCACCAAGTTTCAGATGTGCTGTGATGCCGTCCTGGCTTTTCCTAGGTAGATGACCTTACCAGTGTTACCTGAAACTTCACCTCCCTGGAGCCCTATTCCACTAGGGAAAGATAGAAACAGGCTCAGGATGTGAATTGACCTGCCAATGACCATGCTGAGGGGAGAAGCAATTACAGAAGCCAGACCTCCCATCTTCTATACCTCATGAAGAATTTTGGTCCATACCCCCAGAGGGAACCTTTCAATGAAGGGTATGTGATATGGAACTCTGGTAGTGGGAATTGTACCCCTCTTTCCCTGTAATCTTGTTGATCATAGTTAAATCACTAAACAAAACAAAAAAAAAAATCCAGAAGAACCCAGTAGCAAACTCCTGGAAATCGTCTAGGAATATAGTAATTTGGTAAGGCAAAAAATTAACATAAAAAAACAGTGGCATTCCTCTGCACAAATACCAAACCAGAAGAAAAAGAAATCCAGAAATGTGGGGCTATGTGTAAGCCTGATAGAGCCTAGGGAGAACTCCCCCATCCTTGGATGGAGGTCTGAGAAGATACCCTCTTGTTAGTCTCTCTCAACTGAGGTGAGCAAAGGGGAGAAACCACATCTCTCAGACTTAGTTCTTACCTTCTTGACTCTCAAGCCCACAGAAACCTCACTACTCCTCTCCATTAACCACAGGCCATATGGCTGCCTACCTTAAGATTAATTTACTCAAAGTTCACCTCACCTTCTGATCACAGAGGAGAACACACCTTATCACATACTCCATCATACACCTCAGACCCCAGACAAGAGAAATTCCAAACTATATGGCCTTTTGATATCCATCTTCTCTCTGTCTCACCCTACTGATTTAACCCCTATGCTTCTCTCAAATACCTTTGGATAATTAGGTTGCTTGCATCATGGATAATAACTGTCTTGTATCTCATTAATTCCTGTCATACCACCCCCCTACCATAGGGGCAAGCTGACCTTTAAGAAACCTGTAATTTCTGACATGTTTGAAATATGTTCTTTGTTTGGGTTTCTATTTAAACTCATGACCACCTGCCAATAAACGAGATGTGAGATTTGAGAACACATAATTTCTCCCTGGTGTCTTTGCTTCGTTTCATCCCTTGAGTGAGTGAGAGCCAGTCGGTGGCCTTCCTGCTGGAGATCACCCCGTCAGAAAGCCGACACAGAAACCAGTTCCATTCCCCATAGCATCAAAAACAACCAAATATTTAAGGATCAAACTAACAAAAGAAGTGAAAGAACCTTATACTGGAAACTATGATACACATCTCAAGGAAATAGAAGGAAAATAATACAAAGAAATGGAAAGACACTCCATGGCCGTGGACTGGAAAAAATAACATTTTCTAAATGACTATTCTACTTAAAGCCATGTATAGATTCAATGAAATCCCTATCAAAGAGCCATCAGATTTCTTCAAGAAAGCAAAACAAAAGATATGAAAGTACGTCTGGAGACAGAACATGCCCAGGATAGCCAAAGCAATCTCAATGGAAAAGATCAAGAATTATGCATTATGCTTCCTGACATCAAAACATACTATAGAGCCACTATAATCAAAATAGCTTGCTACTTACACCAAAAATAGACATACAAATGAGTACAATAGAATTGAGAGCTCCATATCTATGGTCAACTATTTTTTGACAAGAGAGTCCAAAACATCAAATGGAAAAAAGGAGAGTCAATTCAACAAATGCTATTGGGGAAAGTGGTTAGAAACATGCAGAAGAATGAAAGTGGACCAAGACTTCCATCATCTATAAAAGTTAACTTCCGTTGGATGAAAGACTTAAAAGTTATACTAGTGACTATCAAATACTTAGAAGAAATTATGGTCATACCTGTCTTCCATTAAAGTTTTTGCAACATCTTTATTGATTCAAATCCAATTGCAAGAAAAACAAATGCAAAAATAGACCAATGGGACTGCATCAAACTGAAAAGTTTCTTCACAGCAAAGGGTGTCACTACCATAACAAAGAGACCTCATACTGAGTGGAAAAAGATCTTTATGTGTCTTATATCAGATACAGAACTCTTAACCAAAATATATAATGAACTCATCAAACATAATAAAAAGACAAACAACCACATTGAAAAATGGAGGGAAGAATGGGGATATGGGCAGAATCTTCTCCAAAGAAGAGATCCAAAGGGAAAACAGAAATGAAAAAATGCTCAAAGTCCTCAGTGACCAGGGAAATGCAAATAAATCAACAAATGAGATACCACTTTGCATATGTGAGAATATCAAACATTAGGAAAGACAGAAACATCAACTGTTGGTGAACCTAGGGATAAAAGGAATTCTCCTGCATTGCTAGTGGGACTGTAGATTCATCTAAAATCTGTGGAAAACAATTGAGATTAATCAGAGCTATAGAAATGGACCTACCCAGCAATCCTTCTCCTAGAGATTTACCCAGGGAAAACAAAAGTATCTATCCAAAAATATTTATGCACAGTAATATTCATAGCAGCTTGGGTAGTATCCCAAACTTGGAAGCCACCCAGATGCCCAAGAAAAAAGAATGTCTAAAGGACTGTGGTAAATATAATCAATAGAGTACTATGCAACTGTTAAAATTACTGAGGTTATCTCCTTTTCATTATTGTGGTCAGAATTTGAAGGTATATTGAGTGATGAAAGTCAGAAAGAGAAAGACCAGTGCCAGATGATCTCACTTATATGTGAAACTTAAGGACAAAGAACAGTAAAAGAAAACATAAAGTGAAACTTGGACTGTATGTGCCATATTGCAAGACTCTGGGGAAGATGGGGCAGGGACTGGCTGAAGAAACACTAGGATCGATGTATCCTGTGTCCTAGACACAAATAAAGAGATGAGAGGCTGTACTGTGTGATAAAGCCTATACTGTAAACCTATGTGCATTTGGTAATGTTTTCGCCAGTGTCACTTTAATTCAGAGATTTATAAACAATAGTATGTCTAAAAAATAAATAAATAATGAAGACAAACAAAGGAAAAGAAGAATCTAGAGGGTGGACAATTTCTCCGGAAATATTTGTGAGATGTATGCCTGTTTGGCAAGAAAATTACATAGTCCATCTTATCTATTTTAGAACTTTACTTACAACTTTTGAACTGTTACATATTAAAAACGCAATTTAGAGTACACTATGTATCAATTATAAGTGATATTTTCCAAAACAAATAATAACTCTCCATGACCTTGAATCCACAGAATTCAACTTTCCATCTCCATAATTTTGTCTACACTAAGGAGTTCAACTAAGAAATTACCTACTTGTTTTATATGAATTTAACATAATATCATCAAGGTTCATTCAGGTTATAGTATATTGGAAATATCTTTCTTTAAGACTAAAATTGGAAATGATCAGTCCTTAAATCTATTGTTTATTTTCAGTATTGTTAATACTACTTGCAGTCCTGTGAAACTGTATATAGACTTTAGGGTGAGTTTTTCTGTTTCTGAAAATATGTACTTTTTAGAATTATATTTTACTTCCTTCACTCAATTAATTCTATTTTTCAGCACTAATGATAGTCTTATGAAAAGCATTAACAAGTATTCCTTCTTCAATTTGGGAGAAAGTTTGAATAGAATTGATGTTACTCCTTTGATAAATGTATGGAAGAAGTTATCAGCAACATCTATCATCAGGTGTTGAATTTCTCTTTTGCAAAATAGTTTTGATATGTATTTGACTTTACTAATTATAGTCGTATTCACATTTAACCTTGGCTTGTTTTGTTGTCCTAGATAATATTAACATCATCACTTGCTAAGATGTAATTATTCATCATACCTTCTTATAATTATTTGTATATTTATTTTCAGAATTAGTAATGATTCCCAATTTTCATTTCTGATTTTTGTGATTGGAATCTATCCTTTGTTTTTCTGAGTTAAAAGTTCATCAGTTTGGATTTTCAAATAAAAAGCAAATTTTAGTTTCACTGATTTTTATCACTTTTTAAAAAAAAAAACTTTTACCTTGTTCATTTCATTATTTACTCTTTTGAAAAATTTAGTTTTTTTTTGTCCTACTTCCTGAATCTAAAGTCATTGATATGAGAACTTCCTTTTCAGTAATATAATCATTCACAACTATATGTTCCCCTTTTACATTGCTGCATACTATATTTTTAATGCTTTTATTTTCACTTACTTGTAAACATATATTAACTTCTTTATAACTTACTCTCTGATACAGCTTGTGTATCAGATGCTGTTTAATTTTCACTATTTGGGGGAATTTTTCAGTTATAGTTCTTCTATTTAATCCTAACTCAATGTGTTGTAATCAGAAAACATCCTTTGTAGAATATAAATTTAAAATATATGGAGCCTTGGACCTTCAAGATAACTTACCTGGGTAGTGTACCTGTTTTGTCATGAGTATGACTCAGGTTCTAGCTGGACCCCCAACACTCTGTGCCAGGCTAGCGTGGGATGCCTCTTCCCAGGGTGTTTGCTCTCTGGGTTGGAGAGAACTCTACTAGACTCAGCCTGGGCTGTTACTCACTCAGCGACATGGGAGATAGATGATTCAGGAACCAAGCTCTTGGTAGTAATACAAATCTTTATTCATGCAGGAGTCCCAGAGTCCAGTGTGAGTGTAGCCGGTTAAGCCGGAGGAGCCAGCCACAAAGGCCACCATCCTGGTCTGCAAGCCTGACCTCCTCTAGGTCTGGATGCCTAAGAAGAGGGAAACCAGAAAGGAAGTGGCTTTTATAATACCATAAGTGGGAGGGGCTGGAAATGGTAGGGGCTTCCCTAGCAACCATTGCCAGGGATCCAGTTGGCTGGAATTAGCAATACCCTGCAGGGACTTAGAATTAGAAACCTTTAGTCATATGTAAGACAAAGCAGAAGATTGGTATGTAAACAATAATACTAGCATGGAAATAGGGTGGTTTGTGGGCCCTGCCATGCTCGACCACATCTGCACAATTTCTCAACAACTCTGGAGGAATCTTCCTTGATGATGATATGGTAATGCTTCCTTTCATCCTCAGTCTCCATGTAAAATATGTTGGCTTGCACTGGTGAAGCTCAAGGAACAGAAAAATAAATACAAGTAAAAATGTGTGTGTGTGAGTGTGTGTGTGTGTGTGTGTGTGTGTGTGTGTGTGTGTGTATGTACGATTTGAGTCACAACATATGCTGTATCTTATACAATGTTCCATGGGAACTGGAAAAGAATGGATGTGTTATTGTCTTGGAACAGAGTGTTATACTTAACAGAGGTATATTTAAGACAAGTGATTTAGATTCTTTTTCTGGTAAAATTCAATTTCAATATTTCCTCGGGGATAGTTTCTAGTGTTTTTTCTGTGTAGGGGCCTCACTTTGATTTTTATTTCCATGCTTTGTAATCTTTTGTGAAACACTGTACATATGAATGATTTAATGTGGTAACTTCAAATAAGATTTCTCCCCTCCACAGGGTTTGTTTCACGTATTTGCCATGTGCGGTAGTTATTTACTTAGTTATTTTCTACAATATTTTTGTACAGTTTATATTTACACTGTCATTTCAGAGAAGTAAAATATGAAATTTTAGGGTTTTATTAGGTGTTTTATGACGGCATACTTAGCCTCAGAAGACACATGATTTTCTAAAGCCCTAGTTTCATAAGCACCGGAAAAAAGTAAAAACAATCAATAATTTAATAATAGCTTATAAGACTAAAAGGGTGCAAGAATATAGTTTCACATCACAACCAGTACCAAAATTCTGTGTAACTCCCACTCTCACCACACAATAGTGACTACTACAGTTCACACAGAATCATAGGCATGTCTTAATAAAATAAAAAGTCTTCTTTACCCAGACTTTATAACTTAGGATTTAAGTTGTATTGCTTATCATAATCGTTATCTTTATCTACAGATCACAGAAAGTTGTTTGTCTTTCTAGCAATATTTTTTGTAAAATGTCCACCATGTTTCCACCTGGTGAAAGTGCTGCTAGGCAAAATTTAAGTCAAGCACTTTGTTCCAGCCTTCAACTTGCCCCTAGGTACGTTAAAAGAACTAAACACAGTTCTTTGAGCATAAGATCTTCTCTGCTTCATGTGAAATAAAAAGACTTGAGGCCCATGCTGAGAATCAGGCTGCCATTTTTCCTGACTGCTCATAGCCAATAAAGAGTGGGACAAAAGCTACCAAAACCACAGACTATTTCAGTGCTATTTTGTTTTAAGTTAACCATTTCTTGTTATCAGAGTTGATGTGATTACAGTAAGCTCTTGACTGTTTTATTGAGTTCTAAGATATTTGATTCTAACAGCCTTCCCTCAATTAACTTAATGTCATTGTGAATAAATGAATATATGGATAAATTTGTGGAGCATTCAACTCTGTGTTTACTGATGTTATCTTCAAAAATATCTTTAATAACAATATTTAAATTCTTCTAGCGTTTGCCCTTCTTCCGTAGCCAGTCAACAGGTCAGGTTGAAAGTTGTCAGGAGCTGCTTGTTGCTGGCTTTGAAAGTGACTGGGATCCATGTGGATTCAGTCGGCTAGCAAGGATCATCAGTTTCCCCAATGAATGGGTACTCACGGGATGCACCACGAGAAGGTCGATCCAATGTATCCCAATATCTAAATTAAAAATAATAACAGTTGTTTCAAGATTAATTCACCATTATATATTTTTTCTTTTTTTTTCTTTTCTTTTTTTCAATTTATGTAAAGAATTTTACTGCTCAGATTCTTCCCTCCCTGAGCAATGGCGAGAGCTTTGTAAACTAACCCCGGGGGGGGGGGGGGGACAGCAGCAAAAGCATTAGGGTAGAGGGAAGCTTCTTGCATTTTTGGTGCATCTTACATGGGAGGATGGCAGCATCACTATCCCCTCAGGATCTGGAAAATGGTCTGTGGGCCCGGCCTGGGTTTGGTGATCACCCTGTCCTGGGCAGAGGGTTCAGTGCCTCTTGGCCTTGCCTGGGCATAAAAATAGGTAACGCTTCACGAATTTGTTTGTCATCCTTCTGGAGGGGCCACGATAATCTTCTCTGTGTCGTTCTAATCTTATTATATGTGCTGCCAAAGCAAGCACTAATTTCTTTTTTATATATATTTATTTATATTTTCCTTTTTGTTGCTCTTGTTTTTATTTTTATTGTTGTTGTTGATGTTGTTGTTGTTGGATAGGACAGAGAGAAATGGAGAGAGGAGGGGAAGACAGCGAGAGGGAGAGAAAGACACCTGCAGACCTGCTTCACTGCTTATAAAGTGACTCCCCTGCAGGTGGGGAGCCAGGGGCTCCAACCCAGATCCTTATGCCAGTCCTTGCACTTCATGCAATATGTGCTTAACCCTCTGCTTCTGCCAGACTCCCCTTTTTTAAAAAAATTTATTTATTGGGAGATTAATGTTTTACAGTCAACAGTAATATGATAGTTTGTACATGCATAACATTTCCCAGTTTTCCATACAAATGCAGCCCCTGCTAGGTCCTCTGCCATCCTGTTCCAAGACCTGAGCTCCCCCTCCCACATGCTGCTACCCCCACCCCAGAGTCTTTTACTGAGTCTTCCCTACTTGACTCTCTTAAAAGCTTAGACCAAGGAGGACAGAAGCAACTGGTGGCACAGCCATACACAAATAATATCAAAGGACATAAATTATGATGATGATGTGTATGATACAGCAAATCCTAACAAAGGGTTTGGTATGCATGAGACCCCTTCTGTTTCATTTGGTTTAAATCCCCCCTGCTTAACACTATTCTATTTACATAACCACTTCATTCTATTTACATAACCACTGTTAACAAGTTCCACCCTCCCTCCAGGGCATTTGTGGTTCAGTGATAGGATTCTTGCCTGCTCTGCCCCCTCTTTGTCACACTCTGATTTTCACTGGTCACTTTTCTCTCCACCCTCTCTATGTCACATCCTGTTTCCACCCTACTTCACAAGTATATATAAAGACAGCATTGTGAGTTGTACTGTACTGTACCTTGAGTTTAGCTTAGCTCGGCTTAGATTGTGCTGCGTCCTGCATGAATAAAGAGATACTGCCTACAGCTCAACCATGAGTCCCTGGTCGTCTGTTACCCGCCCGTGAAGCCAGCCCGGAGAAAACAACATAACCCATCGAAAACAACATATGGCGCCCAATGTGGGGCCAGACCTGCGCAACTCCCAGATAAGTGAAGACTTTGCCTACCTATGCACTATGGTCTTCTCTTCTACTTATGAAGAGGTTTGCCAAAGCCTCTACTGTTTCATCATGAGACAGTTACTCTGTCTCTGGAACATTTTGCTCTGGGCCACACTTTGTTTCCCTGACCAGGAACTTTGGTTTCTTATGACCGGGATCATAGAGCTTGGGAGATGCACTGAGATTTCTCCTTGGACTTTCTGGATTCCCTCTCCCATATTTCCTGAGGAAAAGGACTACATTTTGCTCCGGGCCACAATTTGGTTCTTTATGACCGTGATCGTAGACCTTGGGATATGCATGGGGATTTCCACTGGGACTTTCTGGACTTCTTCTCGCATGTTTCCCATGGAGAAGGACTACTCTAATTTGAAGAATATTCTCAAGTACCCTGGCAATTCCCAAGTATGGAGACACGTGGTTAGTTCTACTCTCCTGATTGGATTCTTTCTTCGATGGGAAGACGCTTTTAAAAATAGGTGCCTGAAGCAATCCAGCAGGAACAGTCAGAAGCACTCTAAATGGAATTTCCAGGAGCTTTTTGGACTAGGACGCCCTCCGGGGACTCTTAATCCTACATGGTGAGATGTTGATAATCTGGTTCAAGTTGCGTTTCATAAGAAAATGATTTGAATGACTGAATTTTTGTTTGACATTGACTTATAAAAAAAATGCTGGATGCAGCCATGATTTCTAGAGACATCCAGAAACAATCCAAAAAATTGTTTTTTCCCTCCTTTGATTTCTCTTTTACGTCTTGACATGAATCTGAAACATTTAATCCTGAAAACTATATGAGTTATGGGTGGGGCAGATAGTGCAATGATTATGTTAATTATTCTCATGCCTGAGGCTTTTAACCGTGGTTCTTCTGTTTACCTTTCCACATTTTATTGAGTTTAAACTGTTTAAACAACCTTAAAATCATACTAGAAAGGACTTCCAATTATAATGGAGTTATCAATTATAGTAAACTTCTAATCTGCTACAAATTTTGTTTGACAAGTAAGTGAATTTCAGCTGTCAAGTCTTCACATGAAAAAGCATCTACTCAAATAGGATTTCTGGAAATCCATTTGGACCCCGTTCTCTGACATCGCCCCCGGAAACCAATGATGTGACCTGGCACGACCTGAAGAAACAGATTCACAGACTCCAAAGCTCACTCTCTACAGAATAGCAGAATTCTGGTGGCCGACATTCCCCATCAAGACAGACATGCAGCTTTTCATCCCTTGGCATTTTCTTCCGTGGTCATCTACTTTGAACTGACACTTCCATCAGACTTACTGGTACATGCTGCTGTGTTTCTCAAAGACTAACTTCAGCCAATTGCCTTGAGACTTTATAGACCATGTCCCCTCGCCTGCAGGCTCTGTCCCAGAGGTAGAAAACTCCCCCTCCTTATTAGGTTATGCCCACAGAGGCATGAAGCGCCCCAAGAGGCAAGAGATGCCCACAGAGGCAGGAAACGCCCTTTGAGGCAAGAGATGCCCCCAGAGGCATGAAGCACTCCCAGAGGCAAGAAATGCCCTTTCGCCTGCTAGGCCTTTCCCTTTGAGGCAAGAAAAGCTCCCCTTGGCATCACACTGGTTATTGCTGCTCGCCTATTTTGTTTTCCATGTCTTATGCCAGTTCTTTTGAAAACGCCTGTACGATATAGGTTTCTGTTCACCCCACAATGGCCATTAGTTAAAAAGAAAGGGGGAATTGTTGGTATGCATGAGACCCCTTCTGTTTCATTTGGTTTAAATCCCCCCTGCTTAACACTATTCTATTTACATAACCACTTCATTCTATTTACATAACCACTGTTAACAAGTTCCACCCTCCCTCCAGGGCATTTGTGGTTCAGTGATAGGATTCTCGCCTGCTCTGCCCCCTCTTTGTCACACTCTGATTTTCACCAGTCACTTTTCTCTCCACCCTCTCTATGTCACATCCTGTTTCCACCCTACTTCACAAGTATATATAAAGACAGCATTGTGAGTTGTACTGTACTTTACCTTGAGTTTAGCTTAGCTCGGCTTAGATTGTGCTGCGTCCTGCATGAATAAAGAGATACTGCCTACAGCTCAACCATGAGTCCCTGGTCGTCTGTTACCCGCCCGTGAAGCCAGCCCGGAGAAAACAACATAACCCATTGAAAACAACAAAAGGGATTTTTCAAAGTTAACCCAATTGCCAAATTATATGATTACAGCAATACATATCCATTGCCTTCTTAAACCCCAAGATATCAGGAACCTCCTGCTTCCTATATATGGCCTATATTTCCCCAGTCTTGGAACCTCTAGAGTGGGACTCACTCTCCTGCATGCTTCTCTCAATTCATACCAAATGATATCATATCTACTGATCCCAACCTAATCAATGCAAAGAGTTGGTTTGTTGGGATGGTCCTCAGTATGCTTCACTTCAGACTGTGTGGAGACATTAGGCATGGAATGACAACCCTTCAGACCTTTCCTTTCATGGTATTCTCTAATTCCATTCCAGGTAGTTTCCAACAAAGTCCCAAAAGCTAGATATAGATCAGGTCCCATGAGATAGGGCATATGTTCATATGTATTCATAAATCAGGGCAAAATATATACCTGAAAGCAAAAGTACATAATAGTCTATAGTGAGTCAGTATGAAGTTCATAATGGAATAGTGTCTAGCTAGATTTAGATACCCTCCTCACTTATTTCCTATTATACTTCCCTCAATCACTCCCAAGCTATACTTATCAAAGCAAGGACTACAAACGGTGAATTAGGGCAAAAGACTGGTACATGTTAATGATGAATCTTTAATTACTATCAGGCCACCCCATCAGCTGGGGCCCTAATTGGGGAGTCCTGAGATTCCCAAACAGACATGATGGGCCAGTCATCTATATCAAGAAAAGCAAAACAGACACCTTTGTAGACCCCCATAGGACCTTGCCCTCAATAACGGTAGAGAATGTTCCATCCTCTGAAGAGAAGCTGGTCAACATACTCTATGCTACACCTGAGGAAGATGGGTCCTGATATTGGGGCAGCTTGGAATGTTTCTGCTGATGACCACAGAATGTGAGGTCAGATCTACAGGTATGCAGAGGTCACATAGGCTCTTAAGCTAAATATAGGCCTCTGATCAGATCAAATTGATGAGGTTTACAGTCAAAAATATTTATACACCTTTCCCATATTTGGGAGCTACTCTCTTCTGTGATCCAACTTTCTGGTCCTTTTTTCAGCCATGACATCATCTCCCCAGACTATAACTAGGATCCACCTGCATATCAGATTTCAGGTTCAGGGGGAAAAAAACTAGTATAGCCACAGGCTCTTTGGAATATAACTAAAATATGCCTACTAGCTATCTACAAAATGAAGACCCACCCAACTCTTCATCTGCACTATCCAGACTTTAGGTTAACGATTAGTCAACAACTTGTTTGGCTTTATTAGTTAACTCACTTTTCAGCCACCAGGTTCCAGATGCTAGAATGATGACAATCAGACTTTCCTGGACAGACGACCCCACCAGTGTGTCCTAGAGCTCCAATTCCCCAGAACCCAGCTCCACTAGGGAAAGAGAGAGACAGGCTTGGAGTATGGATTGAACTGTCAACACCCATGTTCAGTGAGGAAGCAATTACAGAAGCCAGGTCTTCTACCTTCTGCATTCCACAATGACCTCTGGTCCATACTCCCAGAAGGTTAAAGAATAGGGAAGCTATCAAGGGAGGGGAAGGGCTATGGAGTTCTGGTGGTGGGAATTGTGTGGAGTTGAACCCCTCTTATCCTATGGTTTTGTCAATGTTTCCTTTTTATAAATAAATAATGAAAAATAAATAAAATTTAAAAAATTTAAAAGTTCATCCCTATTTTTTTAAATGTTATTTATTTTAAGGTCTATTGTGTCAAATGTGAGCATAGTTGTTCTCCCCTCCCCCCTTTTGTGGTCCATTGACTTGTATAGTAGTTTTCCATCCTTTCAGTTTGAACTTATGTTTGTCTTATTAAGTGGAGTTCCTGCAGACAATATATGGTTGGGTTAGGTTATGTTTTCTGATCCATCTTCTTACTCTATGCTATTTAATAGGTGAATTCAGGTCATTGAAATTTATTATTAGAGATTGAAGATATTTTAATACCATTATTGTAGATATTTTGAGTGTTCTGATATATGCCATGTTTATGGTGATCTGTTTATAGAAGACATTTAAGAACTTCTTTCAGGGCAGGCTTGGTGATAGTTGATTCCTTCAACTGTTGCTTGTCTCAGAAGGCTTTTATGCCTCCCTCTAGTCTGAGTGACAGTCTAGCAGGATACAGTAGTCTTGGTTGAAAGCCTTTCTCATTGTGCACTTGATAGATATCTTGCCATTCTCTTCTGGCCTGTAGTGTTTGTGTGGAGAAGCCTGATGCTAATCTTAAGGGCTTTCCTCTGTAAGTGACTCTTGATTTTTCTCTTGCAGCCTTTAGGATCCTTGCTTTATCCTCATTCCTTTTCATTCTAAATATGATATGCCTTGGTGTATTTAAGTCTGGGTTAATTCTATTTGGGGCCCTCAGGGCTTCTTAAACCATTACATCTTTCATGAGCATTTCCCTGAAGTTCTCATCTATTATGTCCTATAAAATGCTTTCTTCTCCTCCCTCTCTTTCTTCCTCTGGTAGGCCTATAGTGCATATATTATTTCTTTTGAAGTCATCTCATATGTTTCTGTTGTTTTCAGTATCTGTTAATATCTTTCTTAGATCTCTTCTTTCTTAGTTTTCTCTAATTCATCCTCAATCTTGCTAATTCTGTTGTCTGCCTCATTTATTCTATTCTTTCTCCTTTTTTTTTCTGTAGTTCAGCTATTTTGTTACCCTGTTCTGATACTGTATTAGCTTGTTAAGCTAGTTGTGCTTACTTAGCTCAGTTGTTCCAGCTTTCCGCTCTCTAATTACCTCAAGATAGTTAAGGCTTTCTTTCAGAGTCTCATTTGTTGTTTCTGCATTTCTCATGACAAATTTTTCAAACTCTTTCCTCACTTCTGTGACTAATTCCTCAGTTAGCATTTGGATGTTGATCTCATTCTTCTGTGTTTCTACGTTTGGGGGGATTTTAGCTAGACTTTTGTCCTGGTTCATTTCTCAAATGTTTCTCCATCATTTAACCATTATTATAGTGTGTTATGATGTCCTTCTCAGTATTTCTCAGTACACTGATAACTCTTGCCTGGATTAACTTGTGTCTAAATAAGGTACTTAAGGTACTTGTGTCTAAATAAGATACTTACAGTTGTGGGAATTAACAGTTGTTTTAATGCATCAGCAATCCCTGAATTTAAGCCTAATGACTGTTAAAGTCTCCTTTTCTCTTTTTCTTCCCTGTAGGCTATGGTAGCCTGAGGGCTTTTTACCTATAAATAGGATTTTTTTTTTTAGCTTAATCACTCACTCCTGACCAAGAGATAAAGCAAGGTGGAAGAGAGATAGCACATTGGTTATGCAAAGAAATCCCCAAACCCCAAGGATCCAAAGTTCAGGGCTCCATTCAGCTTCTCTGCAAGCCAGGTAGCGCTGCTAGGACCTGTGAGTTTCTAAACAAGTCCCGTTTATAGCCAGTAGGTTCTGAGGCAATTATTCATCACGTTCTTTTCAGGAGAACAATGTGGAAAGGCTCCCACTATACAGGGACACCTCTAGACCACCAGGGTGTAGAGATATTTTCTCCTGAGTTTCCTGGTCAGTTCTCTGTTCCCAGATGTCAGCACAGGGCATCCCTCCTGCTGTTCCAGCCTCTGAGAGTAGTAGCAATGGAGACTCACAGTTGCATTTGGTGAGTTTTAGGGGAGTCCTCTCCTCCCTTAAGCAGTCTTTTTGTTGGTAAAAACAGACTGGAGGTGGCTTCTCAACTGGCAAACAGCCAGACTGTAACCAGCTGCTTGGGAGTAGATATGGCCTTTAGCCCCACGAGGTTCACCTTAGGCTCCTCTCTATGAGCCACGTGTGTTTTCAGTCACTGGTGACTTAGTGGGTTCCCAAAGTGGTCCCAGTCTTGTCTTGTTGTAGTCCCAGGTGATCTTTGATATTCCTTGTTCTTTAGAGAAGTTTCTCAACTGTGTAGAGCTGGAGGTCTGGGCAGAGTTGTGGTCTCTGGATGGTCTGGTAATTTGATGGGTTCCCGAAGTAGTTCTAGTCCTGTCTTGTTGCCATCCCACATGGTCTCCTAAGATATTCCTGGTTGACTGGGGAGAGGAGAGGAGAGAAAAGCAGGTGCTGCTACTTTGTACCCCTGGCTCCCTCACTATTATTTTTGTAATTACTTTTATTTATTTATTGGTTAGAGACAGCCAGATATTGATAGAGTGGGTGAGGCAGAGAGGGAGGGAGAAAGTGCGGCACTGCTTCACCTCTTGCAAAGCTTTTCCCCTCTAAGTGGGGACAAAGGGCTTAGATCCGGGTCTTCGCACATTGTAACATGCACTCAACTAGGTGCACCACCACCCAACCCCTATTTCAACTTTAAGTTTTAAAAAAGGTAAATTTATCTTCATCTAAGTAGTTTATTATTTTTTGAGAAATTAGTGAAACTTCTGATATGATTAGATAGACATATATGGATAGAGAAAAAAAATTCACCTCCATTTCTGTTTACAGAATCAGTTGCAATAAAAATTTTTTAGACTGTACTCTTCTATTGTTTTTCATCCAAATCATCAAGTGATTAATACGCTTGGTACTATACTTAATGCATTGCAATTTACAAATGTAGAAATTATCTTGTACTTCTTTGCTTTTAACATGATTACCCTCTTAATATAAAAATCTAGGAGAAAAATTGTTAAAATAAGTGGTGTTTACATTGCTTGGAACTTAAGTTGTTTATCTCTAAGTTGTAATTTGAAAAGAATTGTGTCACTTTACTCTTTTGCATTAAAAATATATATCTGATTTTCTGTTATCTACCTACTTCACTACCTGGATTTGCTATACTCATACTTGAGGAAAGAACCAGCAATATGACCCTTTCCACACATAGTCCCTGTCTTCAATCAGATTTACAATATCCTTGTGGTTCATATCTCCTCTACTTTGTTTAACAGTGATGGATCAATTTTGTTTACTTATTTCTACCAAAATGATTAAAGATGCTAGGGCATATTTATATAGAAAAACAGGTTTTCTTACTGACCAGCACAAATTTCACCCCATGATAAAATGATGGCTTTCCAGTTCCTAATAGTTCTAGAACCTGAATTTCTCAGGCATAACGATGTACGGGAAGAAAATATATATCCCTAAAAATGACTATAAAATTGATCACAGAATTTTTTCCAAACTGTATTACTGATGTGTATATATAAGCTGTGTACATATTTACTTGTATATATAGATATATATGTATATCTCTATACATATATATCTATATATACAAAATTCCAGTTAAGTGCACATGGTGCAAAGCACAAGACCGGCCTAAGGATCCCAGTTTGAGTCCCTGGCTCCCCACCTACAGGGGAGTCGCTTCATAGGTGGTGAAGCAGGTCTGCAGGAGTCAAAAAATATATACACAATCTATATCTATATCTATCTATCTATCTATATATATATGAAATGTATACATAAATATATATATATATATTTTATCATAACACTGCTCAGTTATGGCTTATGGTGGTTCTGGGCATTGTTGAATCTAGCTAGGACCTCTATTTTCTCAGGCAAGAAAAGTTTGTTGTATAGTGCACTGCACTATTTTTCACCAGTAATTTAAAAAATTCTAAATATGCAATCCAGAGACACATTTTTAAATTTTGATTTTGTATTTTTGAATAACAGTAGGTTTCAAGATTCTAAGATTACAGATCATAGTTCCACACCACAGCCACCACCAAAGTTCTGTACCCCACCCTCTCACTTCCAAAGATTACCATTATAGTTTTCACAAATCTCAGCAACAGTTTGCTTGCTTTTTTTTTTTCCAGTTCATGTGAATAGTATCTCTAGATACCACATATGAGTAAAACTATTCAGTAGTTGTCTTCTATTCGTTTACTTATTTTTCTAAGCATAATCACCCCAAGTTCCATCCATTTTGTCCCAGGGCCACTTTTGAAAATAAAAGACATTGTCCCTAGATAATGGTTACAAAATGTTACTGATTATCTGTTTTTTCTTTTTTCTTTCTGTTTAGCTCTATGAATTAAGAGTCTGACATTTAATTAGCAGCCTGTCTTGACTGTGTATCCTCCTTCTGACAACCTCTCCAGCATTTGTTGTTACTATCATTTCTGATGTATATCATTCTCACAGGGGTGAAGTGGTATTTCATTGTTCTCTTTACTTACATTTCTCTGACAATAAGTGACTTGAAGCATTTTTTCATATGCCTATGAGTCTTTTGGATCTCTTCTTTGGTGAATATTTTGTTTATATCCTTGCCCCACTTTTGGACAGGGTCATTTGTTATTTTGTTGCTGAGTTTGGTGAGTTCTTCATATACTTTGGTGATTAGCCTCTTGTTTAATGTGTGACATGTAAAAGATTTACTCTCATTCTGTAAGTGTCTCTTGGTTTGGGTGCTGGTTTTCTTTTGCTTTGCATAAATGTTTCAATTTGATGTAGTATCATTGGTTAGTTTTGTTTTTGTGTTCCTTGCAATTTGATTTATATTTTAATGATTTTTTTTTATTTATAACATGGAAACACTGACAAGACCATAAGATAAGAGGAGTGCATTTCCACACATTGCCCACCCCCCAGAGCTCCATATCCAATCTCCTCCCTTGATATCTTCCCTATTCATATATATATAATCACTGAAATCAGTTTGTACTTACATTCTATTTGTAGAATTTGTGATTTATTCAACCTAGTCAGGAAAATTTTCATCTGATAGAACACACACTTTATCCTATAGGAAGTCCTGGGTTTAAGTCCACTGAATCATACAAAGGGGAAGCTTCATGAAAGGGAGATACGTGCTCTGTGTCTCTCATTCTATCTCTGTCTCTATTCTCTCTCTGTCTCTCACCCTATGTCTGAAAAAAATTAAAGAAGAGGAGGAGGAAGAAGGACTAAGAGGAGGAAAAGAAAGGAGAAAAAGAAGAAAAGGGATAAGAAGAAGAAAAAAAGGAGAAGTGCAAGATTCACTGATAGTCATAGAATCAAACAGGCCTACAACCCTAGAGAAGCCCTAGCAGAAAAAACTACAAATATAAAACCAAAAACACCATACCTAACTTATTTATATTTATATAAGGCTAGTTTATTTCACTTTACACAGAAATGCACATATGAAAATTAATAGAGTGGAGATGATCATTCCATCAAATTATGTCTATAATACATGATTCTTAAGATAAAATCTGGAACAATTTTACCTCTGAATAATATTAAAAAATTAAGCATCTAGAGATAATAGAAATTATATTTTGGTACTGATCCCCTATTCCTTGCTTCCAAAGTAGTTTCTACATGTTTTTATCACACAATATATTTACTTCTACGATATTAACTTTTTGATATATACCTCGCACAATTTAGGAAGTCTATAATAACAGTTCCATTCTAATTTTCTTCCCTTTTGGGCACAGAGCAGAGCAAAAGTTTATGATATAAATGGAATTACTGGTGATAACCAAATCATTGCGATCTTCTAAAGAAAAGAAGAAGATAAACTTTTTCAAATTTTCCTATGTCCTGCTGCCACCATTTGAAATAACCAAAGCCTGGAAACAACACATGTGTCCAACAAATGGTGAATGGCTGAGTAAGTTGTGGCATATATATACAATAGAATACCACTCAGCTGTTAAGAATAATGAGTTGACGTTCTTTATCTCATCTTGCATGGAGATTGAAAGAATCATGTTAAGTGAGATAAGCCAAAAAGAAAAGGTTGAATATGGGATATTTTCACTCATAGATAGAAGTTGTGAAATAAGGATAAGGGAGGGGAACACAAAGCAGAACTTGGACTAGTGAAGTTTGGTGTATTACACCAAAGTAAAAGACTGTGGGGACTCACAGAGTCCTGCTTTCAGAGCCTGGTGCATGACGGTGGAGGAGGACCTAGGTGCACTTAGAACGTCTTATAGAAAACTGAGAAATTTATACATGTACCAACAACTACATTTACTATTTACTGTAAATAATGAGTCTCCCCCAATAAAAAGTTAAAATAAAAAAACAAGCTAAAATCATTATAAAAAAATTTAAAAACACCTTAATCATATTTAAGGCTCCAAAGTTCCAGTTTCAATCTCCAGCACCACCATAAACCAGAGATGAATAGTACTCTGGTAATAAATACATAAATATATGAATGAATGAATGAATGAATGAATGAATGAATACATCTTAAATCACCTCTTCACAAGGCCCCATAGTTCGCTTGGAATTAATCTACTAGAAATATTGGCAAGATTTTATGGAAACAACATTAAATTAGAAATGAAGTAATCTAAGGTCTACAACTGAGCTTATTCCAGCTATTTTTTTTTTAATTTTAGTTCATTCTTTGTAAAATAAAGATATTTGATGTGGGTGGATAGCACAGTGGTTATGCAAATAGACTCTCATGCCTGAGGCTCCAAAGTCCCACAATCAGTCCTCCAAACCACCCAAGCCACAACTTAGCAGTGCTCTGGGAAATTAATTAATTAATTAATTAAAAATATAGTAAAAAAGATACTTTTTTATGTTTTGTGACCCTTCTTTTTTAAAATATTTATTCATTCCCTTTTCTGCCCTTGTTGTTTTATTGTTGTAGTTATTGATGTCATCGTTGTTGGATAGGACAGAGAGAAATGAAGAGAGGAGGGGAAGACAGAGAGGGGGAGAGACAGACAAACACCTGCAGACCTGCTTCACCACCTGTGAAGCGACTCCCCTGCAGGTGGGGAGACGGCGGCTAGAACCGGGATCCTCATCCTTGGGCTGTGCGCCACGTGCACTTAACCCTCTGTGCTACCGCTCGACTCCCGTAAAAAAGATATCTGATAAAACTTGTCATATTCTGGTTTATCTAGCTAGTATAGCCCAGGCAGGATTCTGGACATAATAAAATAAAATGATTTCCTTTCTGAGAACTTCAGGACATGGTTTATTTACTAATTTAGTGTGATTCTTGAAGGGAAAAAGACTTAGGACAAAGAACATGTGTAGTGGTAGTGGAACAGACTTTGCATGCCTGAAATTTCAGAAGTACCAGTTTCTATGTATAACACCACCATCTATGTATAGCACCACCATTATGGTATATCAGAGTTAAGTGGTGCTCTAATTTTGTTCTCATACTCCCTCAAATAAGTAAGTAAAATCTTGGGAGAAAAAGTTAGGCAAATAACTTAAAATCCTAATTTAATATAACCTAATTTAATATCCCCAAAGACTGTAAATTTGGTAGGTTGGGGAAATTTCATAGTCAGAATGTTGGGCTATAAAATCCTTTTAACCACCAAATTGTTATTTCTGTTTTTATTAGTTTATTTCCATGGATTCTTCCATGTATTATAATGCCTAAATGGGAAAAGAATGAGCACAAGAAAGACTTGTGAAACAGCAAGAGGCACTGCCAAAAAGCAAGTCTTCTGTCAGCTGAGAGGAATGAGGGGGCTGGGAAGCCTGTCAGTGTTCACAGCTGTAGTGAACGGTACTGAAGGGTACTGAACATATGCAAGCCATGCACTGTTCCTTATCACTTAGTAGAGAGCTGGTTGATTCCAGTAAACTCAAGCTGTCTCTTTCAGGTACAAGGAAATGATATTTATATAACAAAAAGAATTGTGCTGGCTATGTTCCTCAAGGTTTGGAATATGATATAGGGAACACTCCAAATATATCCCTTTGGGCTAAGCATCAGGAAAAATGGAGTCGATTCTGAGACCAATTTTGTACATTTATTCTTAGAGATTTTACTGTGCATTCTTCCATTACAATAATGTAGGATAGAACTGATGAAAAAGAAAAATCTATATGCACAGAGAGAAAAGAACACATTTAAAGGCAAACTTTTTCTTGGGGTTGATTTGGAGGCTTAAAATAGACAAGAACTTTTTTGAAAGATTACTGACAACAAATCATGTCTTACACAAGCACTCTGTTAGTAATGACTTGTCAGGGAAATATCTCAGAAATATTTTAGGAGACCTCAGTCCAGAGACAAATCTCTTCTTCTCATCAGAGTTCTGTTATTGGAAATCTAAAGACTTATATATCTCATACATCTTAAGAACTATTCAATGTATCTTATTGAAAATGTAGAATAGTTTGTCTTATCTCTGGCATTAATAAAGGAAATGTTTCTAGCAGTACCCAGTAAGGACAGAAGTACATGGGAATTGCTTATTTAACTGCATGAACTTCTTCTTATATAAATAAGTAAATATCTTACAAAGTTTAGTGATTTCACAGAGAAAAAGTCCAGATAGATTATTCAGTGTTGTTTGCTGAATATAATCTTTGTGTCAATCACAGTGTCAGTTCTGTTTTTCCATGCATTTTGGCCTCAAATAGACCAATTAGTAATAAAACACTAGCAATTACTGAATACTCATAATATTCTAGTTACACTTCTGTTCACATATACATGGCATGTATTAACTCTTTGCTTATCTCAATGACCTAATAATTAAGATATTGCTACAAGGGTGCCTAATGGTAGCACACATGGTTGAGCACATATGTTACAGTGTTCAAGGACCTGGATTCGAGCCCCTGATCCCTACCTACAGGGGGAAAGCTTTGCAAGGGAAGCAGTGCTTCAGGTATCTCTCTTTCTCTCTCCTCTGTCTCCCCTACTCTCTCAACTTCTGACTGTCTCTAAATAAAGATTTAAAAAAGAAGAAGAAAACATATATTTCTATAAGTCCATTTTACTCTTGAGGAACTCTAGATACAATTTATATCTCTCTCTCATGATCATTTGATAAATAAGCAAGATACCAGGCTTCAGTCAGCAACCCTATAATAAAAAGCATATTCTCAGTATATTTGGGCTATGTCTGGACACATGCTACTGCTTTCCTTCCTGGCACACTGGGTCATATATATCTCACTACCCAGCAGCAGTGAGAGTGTGACTGAGGTCAGCAGGCTAGGTGAGCAGACTTCCTACTAAAATGTCAAGTTTACTTCTTGCTTACTTGTCCTTTGACTTTTTTTTAAGGCTTACCTATTTACTTACATCCCTGTCTGTCCAGTCCTTCTCTCATTCCTGGACAGCTGATTTCTCTTAACTTGGCAAAAAGCAAACTTCTTACAAATGTATCCTTTATATATGAATACCTTGAGGCACAAAAGCAAGACTCAGAGGGAGGGCTAAACTTTGGCTTCTTGATTACTGGAAGTAAATGCAAACATCCAAGAAATTTTTCATAAGTGTTAGAAACATCAGTATTCCTAAATATAAAGTATATCTTTCATGTATTAATTATGAAAGACACAAATTATTTCTAAATATGACTTTTAGCACTTAGAAACCAGTACAAGGAATCCAATTTGAACTGTTAAAATATTTCAGTGGAAAATACATGAACTTTGAAAACATAGACACAAAGTATAACTAACACATCTCTTTATATGCCATTCAAAATAATTAAAAACCCTTGGAGGAATTTTAACAAAGTACTTCACAGTGTGAGTCCTTACAGCAAAATAGTATTATTTTAAATTAATCTTTTCCTTTTGGATGCCATGGACAAACTACTACTTCTTGTCCTCACATGGGCTTCGCTGCTCCAGGATGATAATTTTAAATAGAAAAAGAGACAGGGTTGGCGAAATATCTCAGTTGGATAGGGAGCTATTTTAACATGTGTGTGACCCAGGTTTGAGAGTGCCCCTCAGAACACTGAAGGAAACTTCGTGCTGTGGTATCTTTCACTTTCTCTGGCAATCTGACTCTGTCTCTATGTAGAAAATAAGAAAGAAGGGGTCCAGGCCAGGCAGTAGCACAGTGGATTAAGGACCAAGGATCTCTGGTCAAGCCCTTGGCTACCCACCTGTGGGGGTTAGGGGGTCACTTCACTGGCGGTGAAGCAGGTCTGCAGGCTTCTTCCCCTCCTCTCTCAATTTCTCTCGGTTTGATCAAACAACAGCAAGGGCAACAACAACAACAACACCAACAACAACAACAACAAAAAAAAAAGGGGGAAAGTGGCCTCCAGGAGCAGTGGATTTGTTGGGCAGGCACTGAGTCCCCACAATAACCCTGGAGGCAAAAAAGAAGGAGGAGGGGGAGGAGAAAGAGGAGGAGAAGAAGGAAAGAAAGAAGGAGGAGGAGGAGGAGGAGGAGGAGAAGAGGAAGAAGAAGAGAAAAGGAGAGACAGAGAGGGGAAAACACAGTACTAAAACTTCCTCCATTGTGGTAGAGATCAAGTTTGAACCTGGGTCACACATATGATAAAGCATATGCAGTGTATTGTTTTTTTTTTTGCTTTTGTTTTTACGTTAGTGCTATAGAGATAAAATATTCTCCAACAGGAAACTCATACAATGCGATTCTAAGAGTGAATAATAGGTAAACACGGAGAAACCAAGAGAATGAATGAATCTACAGGCAATGACAGATGAAACCGCTATAATGAATGATTATTCATGGACAGACAGTAGCCAAGGGTGGTGAAACTACACAAGTTATTGATAGCATCATACTTATAATTTTTGTTTTCTATACTAATCAGATCTTGGCCCACTGCCCGTCATCAAAAACGTCCTTTAGGTTGAGTCAAAATACCCTGTCAGTTTCTGACTTTTCATGGTTTTCCACAGAGCAAATTCTCAAAACTCCAGTGTAGTTGATAAGAATTTAGACGTCATCCTGTCATAGATCTACCTGAAATAACAGTAGATTCTTTAATATTTGTATATTCCTTTATAATATCAAAATTATTTCACATACATTTTCTCCTCATTGTTCTTACAATGCTGCAAATAACACATTATTGTCCACATTTTAAAGATGAAAGTTTAGAGAAAGTCAGTCAAATCTGGACACAGGTATTTGGATTAAAATCCTATTCCCTAGGATTTCTATACATCTATACAGTGAACATTAAAAAAAGGTCAGTGTAGTTTCAAATAGATAGTTTAGTGAATATAATTAAAATATTCATAGAATGCTGTCAAGGGTGAGACTCTGTGTTCATGCCAGAGATGATTAGAAATCATCTGATACCACGTAGTTGAATTTTCCTATTGCATAAACCTGAATCCTTTATTCGGGTAATTTTTTGTTTTCCTTCATTCACAATTAGCCTCCCCCCAACTCTGTTCACATACTGAAGGCAACTTAAGTGTAGTAGTGATCTGGTTCTGTCAATGGAGTGGAGAAATATTGACATCAAACACAATCAATCATGCAAATATAATATAGGTCCATATGTCCAGGGAGTAACAGAAATCACACCACACTTTGATCCTGCTACACATTCCCACTGAATATTTATTTATGATTGATGAACTGCTTAACATGTGACCAAGTCACTGGAAAACCATGCAGACAGCTGATCAGAATGTTAATGAGTTCAGTGTTTTACCCACTTTTTTCACAATGCAAGTCCATCTTTTCCCACTAACATTTAAGTTGTGAAACAAAACTTGTCATTTCATTCTCAATTTGTGTGTGTGTGTGTGGGGGGCTCAGACTTGGTTTACAAATAGATGCAGTTACATTGACTATGAATAAATAGTGT